>NW_006408519.1:22625444-22627663 GCF_000296735.1 Chrysochloris asiatica | reverse complement strand
GGAGAATATTGAAAGTGCCATGGGCTGCCAAAAGAACCAATAGGTCTGTTTTGGAATAAGTGCAGCCAGAGTGCTCCTTAGAGGCCAAGATGGCCAAACTTCATCTCTCATACTTTGGACATATTGTCAGAAGGGACCAGTTGTTAGAGAAGGCTATCATGTTTGGTAAGGTGGAGGGTCAGAGAAAAAGAGGAAGACCCCCAACAGGATGGATTGGCCAAGTGGCAGCATCGATGGACTCAAACGTGGCAACAATAGTGAAGTTGGCCCAGGATCTAGCAGTGTTTCGTTCTGCTGTGCATAAGGTCGCTATGGGTTGGTACCAACTTGATGGCACCTAACAACATCAGCAACAATGGAGAAAACAAATAAAACCAGAGTTTCTGTGTCATTGATTGCAACTTACAGTGGCCCTAAGTGTGTCAGAGTACAGCTGTGTTCCGTAGAATTTTCAGTGGCGGATTTTCAGAAGCAGAGCACCAGACCTTTTCTCTGAGGAACGCTGGACATGCTTTGTCCTCAGTTAGCAGCTGAGTACGTTAACCATTTGTACCATGCAAGGACTCTGATTAAGGTAGTATGTGAACACAAATAGACAAAAATTTAAGAAGCGGGATCAGGCACAAAGGAGGGGGACCAGAATGATGCATCTCTTATTTTCTGATACTTAGCACTGTCCTTCAGTGGGGACTCACATCATGGCTTCACTGGGAACCATGGAGTGAACTGCTCAGTTCTGTTGTAACAGATTCAGCACATCCCCCCATGCAGGCATTGAATCCTGTTGACTCCTTCAGCCTAGGGTTGAGTCAATGATATTCTTTACCTGCTATGTACCAGGTGCTGAATAATACAGGGTAAGCTGAACAATGAAAAAAGAAGCCAGAAGAGGAATTGACACCTTTGGATTGTGGTGTTGGAAAAGAATGTTGAATATACCATGGGCTGCCAACAAAAAGAACACATCTCAGAAGAAATTCAACCAGAATGCTACTTAGAAGCATGGATGGCAACACATCAGTTAGTTTCCATTAAATGTCATCAGGAAAAATCAATCCACAGAAAAGAACATCATGTTTGACATAGTAGTTGTTGTTAAGTGCTGTTGAGTCAGTTCTAACCCATAGCCACTCCATATAAGGTTTCTGAGGAGCAACTGGAGAGCTTGAACCTCCAACCCTACAGTTCAAACCGACTTTGTGGTCCAGCACATTAGTCCACAGCACCACACCAGGACTCCTTGGTGTAGCAGAGGATCAGCAAAAATGAGGGAAACTCTCAGTATGATGAGCTAACACAGTAGTCACAACAGTGGGATTGAAGATCATGAATAGGTTGCAAGATGAGGCAACTTTCTGTTCCTTTAAACATAAGGTTACCATGAGTTCAAGCTGCCTTGAAGGCAACTAACAACAAAAACAAACCTTTAAGAGAGAACGGTAAATGATATTTTCTCATGTTTCACGGTGCAATGGTTCCAAATACTGCTCCAAGATTTAGATTCAAAAGAATCATCCTGGGAGCTTTGTAGTCATCACTTTCTTTTTTGAGAAGCAGTCGAACAAACTGATTAAAGAGAAATACTGGAGCCTGACAGCCTGGGTTCAAATCCCAGCTCTGTATTGTCTTAGTCAAAGATGTAACCTCTCTGAGCTTCAGTTTTCTCATCCAGAGGATGGTAACAGTTCCTAAGTCATCTGGCTATGATAAGTGAGCTCATGTTATACATGAAGTACCTAGAAGAAGTAGCTAGCTCGTGGTCAGTGTTATAGGATATTAGCTATTATTAAGATTAAAAATATAAAACACTCATGGAAAGAGAAAGATTGTGTGCTGGCGGCCAGGGGGCAGGCTTGCAGAATGTGCCCTTTGGTTGTTTAAATGATGATATATTCCTGAGTGTTTTTGTGCACACCCCCAACACAAAATAAAAACAGAGGGACTAGAAGCAAATACCATTGAATGATGATACACAGAGGTTGTAATACTGCAATGAAACTATGGTGGCCGATGTTCTCCCATGTAAACTATCACTCAGTTCACAGTAAAAACTTAAAAAAAAAAAGAGTTAAAGTGAATAGAGGTAAATATTGTTAGCTGATATACGTGGAGGGGATTGTAATCATTATAATCAGTATGATATGTTGAATGTAAAACTGATGTACACTGTAAAACTTCACTCAATTCACAGTAAAATATTTAAATAAATAAATAAATAA
>NW_006408519.1:22615363-22625203 GCF_000296735.1 Chrysochloris asiatica | reverse complement strand
ATATATATATATAACATAAAACCACTCAGATCTATTGGATCAGAATCTTTGGAGGCAGGGCACAGTAATCATTATGTTTTAGGCTTACTAAATCATTCTACATCTGGGGTTGGTTTCAGATCCAATGATGTTTGAGAATGTCCAGTGGAATTTTCCAAATCCAAGTGCATGTCCCAGGTCCCTGTCTGTCTCTTTTTCCAATCAATTTCTTAGCAGTTTCAAACTCCCATTGGGAATCCCATTTCTTCCAAACATCATCTTCTTGTCTGGATTCTAGTAATGCCTCTTTTTAGCAGGTATACTAATCTGTTCTCTACAGATTTGTAAGTACACACAAGTGAGCTAATCGCTGCCTTCCTTACTGGGTTGTCTGACACTGGCGTGATGGTGATCGGGATGCCAAGTCTTTACTCTGCACATGATTCATTTTCTCTGTGTTGCCATTTGTATCATTTGTTTGGCCCTGTGAGGTTATAAATCCTTGGTACAGACCCAGACCTATGAGATTGCACACGGTCAGAGCTCTAAAAATACCAAATTTGGTAATGACTCAAACACATCTTTCAAGCAGGTATTGTGATTATACCTGCTGTAATCATTTACAAAGGCTCTATTCAGTTAGTGGGAGTATTTCTTTTTTGATAACCTGTGGGGATAAACAAATAACTATGCTATTTTTATAAATTCTAAAAATAAAGCCAATGGGGAAAAGTTTCCTAGTGAATAAAACATCATGTATTTGAGTATTCTTGTCTTTCATACATCTGGGACTCACTATCTATTTGATATTGACCACACAGTTTTGAGTAAGACTAATGGAATCAGGAGCAGGTTCTAAGAAAAGCAAATGAAGTAATTTTAGAAGCCCGGGTACACAATGTTTTAAGCACTGGGCTGCTAACTAAAAAGTTGGTGGTTCAAACCTGCCAACTACTTTAAGGAAGAATGATGAGACAGTCGCTTCTGTAAAGATTTAAAGCCCCAGAAACCCTAGGGAGTAGTCCTACCCCGTCCTGTGGGGTCACTATGAGTCAGAATAGACTTAATGGAAGTGGGGTTTTGGTTTGGGTTAGGTAACTATATATATGTCCAATGACTCTAGAGTGAAGGACGTAGAATCAAATTGGAGTGGTTGTCTGGTCAGCAAAGATTCCTGGTGGCTCAGTGGTCAGAATGCTCGTCTGCTAACCAAAAGGTCAATGATTCAAACTCCCCAGCTGCCCCACAGGAGAAAGATGTGGAAGTCTGTTTCCATGAAGACTTGTTGTTCTTAGGTACCATTGAGTCAGTATCAACTCACAATGACCTTATGTACAACAGAAGGAAACTCTGTCCAGTCCTGTACCAATCCCACAGTCATTGCTGTGCTTGAGCCCAGTGTTGCTGCCGCTGTGCCAATACTTCTCGTTAGGTATCTTCCTCTTTTTCGCTGACCCTCCATGTTACCAAGCATGATGCCCTTTTCCAGGAACTGGTCCCTTCTAATAGTATGTCAGAAATATGAGAAAGGAAGTCCCACCATCCTGGCTTCTAAAGAAAATTCTGGCTGTGCTTCTTCCAACACAGATTGTTTTGTTTTTCTGCAGTACATGCTACTTTTAACATTCTTCTCCAACACCATAACTCACATGCATAAATTTTTCTACAGTCTTCCTTCTTCATTGTCCAATTTTTGCATGCATATGAGGCGATTGGAAATACAATGGCTTGGATCAGGTACACCTTAGTCCTCAAACTGGTATCTTGGCTCTTAAACATTTTAAACACTTTGCTCTTAAACATCATGAAGACTACAGCCTTGGAAAGCTTATGGGGCAGTTCTACACCATCTTATAGAGTTGCTGTGAATTGGAATAAACTCAACAGCATCTGGTTTTCTATGACCATGGAGTAGCTGTTCCTTTTTCACTCCAATCATTTTGATTTGTCCAAGATGTGGACATAGGACCTATGTTGGACCAATCAGAGACCACCCCTGGGAGTTACTGAATTGAAGCTGCAAATAAAAATCCTCTGGACCTGCTTGTGGCCATGGCCTGCCTCATGTGGCTGGTGACTTAAAGAATAAAGCCAACAGACAGAGCAATCCACTCTTGAGATATAGTAAGAGAAAAAGAGAGCGTCCTAACAATGTTTGAGGCCTGAGTTCCAACTGTGACTTTTCTGAAGTATAACATAGCACGTGCTCTGTCTTTTTTACTTAAGTTAATATTAGTTGGTTTCCTTGGAATGACACAGAATTGTACAAACAGATGGCCACTGCCTATTAACTGAAAAGTGGGTGGTTAGAACTTACCCAATGGCTCCATGGAAGGAAAGCCCTGGCAATTTGCTGTCATAAAGATTACAGACAAGAAAGCCCCATGAAGCAGTTCTAGTCTGTACTTCCTGGGGCCAACTTGATGGTCACTAACAGAAACAACAGAATGGATGAAGTTTAAAGCTAAGACACTGGAAAACGTTTTCCTCTGCTAATATAGTGTTATCAGTATACGACACTAAGAACAACATCAATATGCATGTTTGGGGGAGTCTGAGCAGTGTTCACCTTGATGACTCACAGAAAGTAGGGTTAAGTAACAAATTCAGATATTGTTTAAATAAACTACTAACGAGTTCTTTTTCTGCAGTGGGAATTTAGCTAGCTTAACTAAATGCAAGATTTTACCTTGCCCTTTCTTAGGTTTCATTTTGTTGGTTATGGCCCAGAATTGCCACTTATGAAAAAATAAAAAAGACCACTGCTTTTGCTATCTATCATATTCTGGTATGGCACTACAGGATCATTCACTGGACTGTTGGTTTGAACCGTAATGAGTCAGAACCAACTCGAAGGCACTTAACAACAACAATAATTTACCATGTCTTTCATGTAAGTTCTGTCACCTGTAAATTTGGTAAGCATGATTTTGCTATCTTTATACAAGTTAACCTTTTTTTTAAAAAAAATATTGAAAAAAAAAAAACATTGAGTAGTTTTGATCTAGCAATTCCGCTCTAGAATATATCCCGAACAAACTCTCACATGCATAGGGGGAAGTGCTTAACAATGAATGTCCTCTGCAGATAATAGAAAAATAGGGCTAATCAAAATGTCCATGGTATATAGAAATAATATGTAGTATATTCATATATAAGGAGCTCTGGTAGCGTAGTGGTTACGAATTGGGCTGTGAACCGCAAGGTCAGCAGTTCGAAACTACGAGCTGCTCCGCGGGAGACAGATGAGGCTTTCTGCTCCCGTAAAGATTTATAGCCTCGGAAACCCTGTTCAGGGTCGCTATGGGTCGGAACCGACTCGATGGCACGTAACAACAGCAACAACATATTTATATATGGAGTCCTGGTGTGATGCTATAGTATCAGCACTAGACTACGAACCACTAGCTCACAGTTGAAACCCACCAGTTATTCTTCAAAAAATCCAATAGAGGGTCACTATGAGTCAGAACTGATTCAATGGCACGTAACAATAACAAATGTTCTTCTAAAAGTAATCCTGGTAGTGCAGTGAGTTATGTGTTGAGCTGCTAAATACAAGGTCACCAGGTGCTTCTCAGGAGAAAGATGAGGTTTTCTGCTCCCGCAAAGATTTACAGCCTCGGAAAACTTATAAAGGGTCTCTGTGAGTCTGAACTGACTCCATGGCACACCACCACCACCAATACCACCACTGTATTCATATATGGAGTCCTAGTTTGGTGCTGTAGAGTACGCACTGGACTGCTAAATGCAAGGTCAGTGGTTCAAACCCACCATCCTCTCCTTGGAAACCCTCTACAGGGTTGCTATAAGTCACCTCAACAGCACTTAAAAATAACAACATAAACATACAATGGAATAAATAAACACCATTAAAAGAAATGACCTAGAATGCTAAATATAAACACTGGTGGTTATTAAAACAGAATGGTGACTAAAGTAATTTGCAGAGAGATATGAGTCTGTGAATGGTGCAAATGATTAACACATTCAGCTGCTAACTGAAATTTGGTAGTTCAGGCCCACCCAGAGGTTCCTTGAAAGAAATGACCGACCATTGAAAACCTTATGGGGCACATTTCAGCTCTAATGTCACCATTAATTTGGAACCAACTCAACAGCTGCTGGTGGCATGTGCATTGTGTGATAGCATAATAAAATGTCATATGGCAGTATTCTAAAATATGGCTAACTCTGACGGCAAGAGTGTGAATAAGTATCATGTTCAACTTGCGACTTTCTGTATTTTTAGAATGCTGAAAATTAATTTGGGGTACTCTAATAATTCATCATCTTGATTAACCTACTTATTAAACTTAGCAAGAAAGCCAATTATTTCAAAAAGGTCTAGGACTAGATATTCCCTAATCTTGCACTTCCTGGGGACAGAGGGAGATTGTGTTGCCCAACTCTCCTTGTTGTTGGGTCTGGGCTATGTGACTGGGTCAGCAGAATGTGGCCAGAGGGGAAGTAAGCTACTCCCAGGAGTGACCATCAAGTTTTCTACAAAAACCTCTGTCCTTTCTCCTTTCATGGGTACTGTGGAGGCAGTGTGCTTTGTCAACTCGTGTTTTAACTGTTGTTTCTTAGAACTATTATATCTTTACTATTTTTAACTGTAGAGTCCTGGTGTGACACTGTAGGAGAAGCACTGGACTGTAAGATAGGTTTGAACTGCAAGTTTGATGGCTCAAAGTCACCAGCCACTCCATGGAAACCCTCTACAGGGTCGCTGTGAGTCAGAAATTTAACAACAGCAACAACTATTTTTAGGTGTGTAAGCAATTATTGGAGTCCTGGTGTGGCACTGTGGGTTAATGGACTGGATTGCAAAGTCCGTTTGAACTGCAAGGTCAGCAGTTCAAGCTCACCAGACTTAACGTCACTTAACAACAGCAACAACAAGAAGAAGCAATTATTGTCTAGAACTCTTCAATCTCTTGGAATGTGTTTTAGAAACGTTCTCTTTTATTGCTGTTAGGATAGGCTAGTGCTAAGTAACAAATAACTTCAACTGTTAATGACTTAAAATCACAAGGTCTCCTTCATTCACGTTGCCACAGGTTGGTTGGCTCTGATTGAAGTCATCTTTGCTTCAGGATATCAACTGAAGGAGGACAGTAGTTACTACTTGGTAGACAGCAATCCTGCCAGCATCAGACAGTGCTGGGAATGACCATAATAATAATACCTTGATTAAGTTCAGTCAATGAGGACTGAGGATTCTTTTTCAGCAGTTTGCTGCATTAGCTCATCCACAAGGATTTATCTGTTGAGACTGTATTATTAAAACATTGAATAAAAATGAAACAAATATGGTTCTATCCTAAATCAGCTTTCAACATTTCCCCCTATTTATTTTTCATTATGATCTATAGACGTTTAAAGAGAGTTGTAATTAACTTGATGAAAAATAATTTGGAATCATCATTCCCTAGGGATGGGATTTTTTCAAATAAGTTATTTTCTTTCCCATGAGCCTTATTTTAGGATTCCGTCTCAGGGTATAAAATCTTTAATGTTTTCTAAGTTAATTATATCAATTTGCAATACCATCAGCACTTTCCTGCAGGATTACATGCACTAGATTTTAGCAATTTTATTTTATTTAAAAAAAATCAGAACTTCTGTGCTTCTCTATATATGAAAATATGACAATCTTGTTTAGAAACCGTAGACAATACAACGGGTCTTTAAAAAGTTTATGTGAAAATGGAATTAAAAGATAGTGGAATTTTTCCATGAACTTTTTGAAGCTTCTTCGTTCACAGAGGCTTATAGAACAAATTAAGAACATCCATCTTGCCATTTTCCAACATCTAAGGTTGGTAGTTTTGTGACAATCCTTAGTTACATGCATACACACACACATCCATCCATAATTATAAATATTCCATCAAGCACCTACTTTTTAAACTTATTGATCTATAAGAAACACTTCTTTGCCATCACCCTTGTAAATATGAGTTGTACAGTTTGCTAGCTACTAGCCAGTGTATCTATTTAAGTTAAATTAAAATTAAAGCAAATGAAATAAAATTAAAAATTCAGTTTTTTGCATCACACTGCCACATTTTAGATTTGCATACATTTATTGAACAGACTGCCTATTTTGGAATATTAAGTGGTCTCTAGTTATTTCTTTTTGCGTCTCTAGACAACGCAGAAATGAATATCTTTGTCGCAGTTTTCGGACATCCCATGATGCCTTTCTGGATCCACCAGTGGAGCCTACCTGCATTTGGACATATGACCAGCTCAGATCTGACCTAGTTCATGCCACACTTGTTTTCTGATTTTCTCTCCTGGACTTTGTTAGCTCTCTGTTCATCTTATTTAGATGCCTTGTAAACTCTTATTTTAACTGTAGTTCATAGATTTGTTTTACTTTATTATTTTTACTCTATGGTGCTGTTGGATAAACACTGGACTCCAAACCACAATATTGGCAGTTCAAACCCACCAGTCACTCCTCAGAAACCCTATCCAGGGTTGTTATGAGTTGGAACTGACTCAACAGTACAACAAAAACCAAAGAAGTGATTATTGTCTAAAACTCTCTACTCTTTTCTGGAATTAAGTTTTCAAAACCACTCTGCTCTTTTACATTTTACCACTGTATCAGATAGAATACGTTGTTTGCTAAGCAACAAATCACTTCAACCTGCTCGTGACCTAAAACAACCTTGCACTATCACTCACTCTTGCTACAGTAGGTTGACTGGGACTCCGCTTCCAGTCATTTTCTTTCCAGGATATTTCCCGACTGAGGTGTCCCCACCTCAGTCTGGCTTTGACCACCAAAGGTGGCTTTGATTGATGCATAATTTGTTGTTGCTATTGTTAAGTGCTGACAAGTTGGTTCTGACTCATAGTGACCCTGAATAAGGTTTCTGATGAACAGCTGGTAGATTTGAACTACCAGCCTTGTGGTTCACAGTCCAGGTCCTTTTTATCCTGTAGTGCCACACCAGAACCAAGATACAGTCTAGCAAATTTCAGTTCTGAAACATGCCATCAAGGGTGATATACCTAACTTGTGCCCACATTTCAAAGATAAAAATAAGTTGCACCAAACCGTACCTTGGAATCCTGGTGTGGCTCTGTAGAATTAACACTGGACTGTGAGCCGCAAGGTCAGCTGTTCAAATCCACCAGCTGCTCTTTGAGTTAGAACTGACTCCACGGCACTTAACAGTAACAACAGCAACCTTCACTTGGAACCCTGGTGTGACACTGTGGGCTAATGCACTAGACCACAAGCTTTGAAGGTTTGAACTCTAAGGTTGGTGGTTGAAATTCACCAGGCATTCCTCAGAAATCCTGTACAGGGTTGCTTATGAGCCGGAACGGACCCGACAACATTTAACATCAAAAACAAACCTTACCTTGGTCTCCTGGTATGGTATTGTAGGATAATCTGTAGACAGTTAACCACAGGTCAGCAGTTCAAACCCACCATTTGCTCCTTAGAAACCATATATAGGATTGCTTGGAGTTGGAACCAACTCAACTGTACTTAACAACAGCAACAACCTTACTTTAACCTTAAAAGAAGTGGTAAAGTATACGTTTCTGGGAGAACAACCAGAAATACTTTATAAAAAGCATTAATGATGCATTAAAGACACTGATTCAATGTTTATTTCTCTTTGATTAGTTGCAAACTGTCTGCATATGCATAATAAAACAGTAATGATGATAATAATGCCTGACATTTACCATGTGCTAAACATTGTAATATGTATTTTACATACTTATTCAATTCTCAGGATGATTATCTTCATTTTACAAATGAGGCATAGAAAGGTTAAGTATCTTGCCCAAGGTTGCATGGCTAGCAAACGTAGAGATGGGATTCTGGTTCTAGAACCTACGTCTTTAATTGCTTTCCAGTGTCCTTTGAGTCATCTTTCAGATCTCTACAAGGTTTTATCATTATTCATCTTTCTGTGAATGAGGACGTTCTATCCAGACCTGCTGCTGCTTCTGTTATTATTAGCTGCCATGGAGTCAGCCCTGGAATCATGGTGAGCCAACATACAATGGAACAAAAAACCGCTGGGTTATGCATCAGCTCAGGATTGGTTTTAAGTGGCAGACTCAGGAGCGAATCCTGGCCAGTGTTCCTCATTTGCGACTACTGCCTGTCTGTCAGTAGAGGTTTGAATGGTGCTATGATACTGACTAGGTTAAAGTAGAGCTTCCAGAATAAGGTAAACTAAACAATCTGCTGCTCACAGTCAGCCTCTGAAAACCCTATGCATCTAGACCTGTACAGAGAGAATCCCTAGGGCTCCCCCCTCCCTCCAGCCTTCCTGGTCACCTGGGCCCTACCTGACTCTACCCCACTGGAAATAAATGAAGGACTACATGAGGCAATACCACGTGAATGTTGTTGTTAAAAGTCATCGAGTCAGTTCCAACTCATAGTGACCCTGTACAGGGTTTCTGAGGAACAGCTGGTAGGTTTGAACTGCCGACCTTACAGTTAGCAGTCCAATGCTTATCTTACAGTGCCACACCAGGACTCCATTGTGCAAACAGTTAAGCTTTTAAAGCCTAAGAAAGATAGATCCTCTGAACCCCGGCCATTGAAAATCTGGGAACTTTGAATATTTTTTGTCTGTTGAAATTGCTGTAGAAGTGGTTTCACTGAGCTGGGAGAGTGACCGGTCCCTTTGGGAGAATCTTTCCAGTTCTATATTGAGCTTCAGATTTAGAGCAAAGGAACACAGAAATTCAGTTAGGAGAAAAACCCTTTGGTCTCTGAACTTTCTGCTTGATGTGGCTGCAAATATAATATCTCAATTAGTTGCCGTTTCCTTCTGTTCATGTTTGATGAATCCCCATCTCTCCTATGGAATGGCTTCACTTCTAGATCTTACTCATTTAAATGAGATGAATTTCTCCCTGAGCCCTGGTTTCTAGTTCCACTATGAATTTGCCAAACCTGAGTCCAATACTTTCTCTTCTCTCCCTCACCAACAGGGCTGGGAAATGTTTTCCCCCAGCATTAGGGAAATGGATCCCAAGTATGGATACTTTCCATTGCTGCTCTTGACCTATTCGTGGGCTTGACAATAATTTCCTTCCCTTCCTCTCTGCCACTGCCTTTGTGGGAAGGTAGTTATTTCTTCTCACAGTTGGTGCTGAAACTGGCAGTATTCCCTGCTTCCTGGCTGGTGACTTTGTGTTCCTACCCCAGCCCCAGCTTTCTCCTCTTTGGTTGGTCATTTTCCCAGAGGGGAGCGGAGACTGTGTTTATGTTGTTTTTCTTCCTGTAAATCTGGTTTTTATTTTTTCAAACTGTTCTGTTGTTTTTTTTTTTTTCTTTTTTCTTTCAAACTTAGCAGATGTTAAAAAGTTGCTTAAATTTGCATTTCTTGATTACATGTTAGTTTGAACATTTTCCCAGACATTTGCTTCCTGTTTGTATTTTCTCTTGTGTAAATTTTGTTTGTGTGAGACTTGATCATTTAGTTATTGGAGTCTTATGGTGGCTTCTAAAAAATATATGAATTCATTCAGATATCATTGGGGAATTACATATTCCCTTCTATCATTTTTGGTGCCAGCATTCTATCATTTAGTTAGTTCCTTTTCCACTTCATGTATATTTCATAATGGCTTTTGTTATCATGTTAACATTCTCCAGAATTATTTTCTTTCCACTATTTTCTGTTTTCTTGTTTAGTGACTTGTCTTCTCTCCCTTGAGTACAGGTTCTTTGAGAGCATGAACTCTATTTTCCTGTTCATCACTGATTTGCCAATACATAGGATAGTGCCTACTTGTTGTTGTTGTTGTTGTTAGGTGCCATCAAGTCAGTACCGAGCCATAGCGACCTTATGCACA
>NW_006408519.1:22594709-22614558 GCF_000296735.1 Chrysochloris asiatica | reverse complement strand
GAAAGCAAAAAGTCATTAAGAAAACAAGAAAGAAGGAAAAGGTCAAAATGGATGTCTGAAGAAACTCTGAAACTTGCTCTCCAGTGCAGAGATGATAAAGCAAATGGAAGAACTGAGGAGGTCCAAGAGCTGAACAGAAAATTTCAAAGATCAGCTCAAGAAGATAAAGCCAAATATTACAACAAAATGTGCAAAGTGCCTACTTACTCAATAAATACTTTTTATATAAAAGTATTTTTTATATAAGAAAGACCAAGTATACTGGTCAGGAAGAGACTAGAAGAACCCTGAGACTATGGTTCTTGGTCACCTTTCAGGTCTGGAACTGAACTCACTCTTGTGGCCCAATTTTCAGCCAAGCTACTGAAGTGGAGTACACACACCATAGAATAGTCAACGATTTGAGATCAAAAGGGCAGCATTTTCCCAAAGACAGAGTTGAGAAGGGCTAGGAAAGAAGGACGAATGGAAACAAGATTCACAAGGAGGGAGTGGGATCAGTGATGTTACATTGAGAGGACTGAAATAGTTTTTTCAAATGAAACAAAGTCTATGATTTGTTGGATGTAAAACCAATGATCTGCTTTGTAAACCTTCACTTAATTCATGATAAAAAGTTTAAAAAATATACTTTTTTGATTGCTTCAGGCACTCCAAAGTGACCATCCCTTTTTTAAATTAGCATCTGTGTTCAAATCAATTTCCTCTAGTTTTATTTGATTAAATGAAAACACTTTTAAGTTCTTTAATTTTGCTGGAGCATATTTTTATATACACCAAAAATTTATTCTAACTGATTTCCTTCATGCCATTATCTTAAACCCATATAATATATGACATTTCTTCTTTCCACTCTTTATAGTAAGTATTTTTTAATCATACACTTAATTATTGTGCTCCACGGACCTGTATTCTTAATATTGTAATATTACCCTCTTGTTTTCATTATTATTGCTAAAAATAAGTTTTAAACTGTATCCCAGAAGTTCAACTTCCCCTCATGGTTCAAGAAAGAAGATCATTCTTTAATAATATTACTAATATTCATTCAAGTTAATTTTAGAGTCATTTGGAGGTCATTACTTCTCTAAATGCCCAGAAACCAGGTGATTTTTCATTTGATTATGAACTGTCATAAAGCAAATTTGTTTGTCATTTGCAGTAGCCATGTTTCCCCCTTCTAAAGCTGAGTAACACTTTCCCATCTCGGATCTTTTGACATTTCTTCCACAATTTTTATGTTTCCTTGAATGTTAAAATCATCAACTCTGAAATGGAACCTGTAAGTCTCTTTAGCATCCTGCAACTATGATAGTTCTTTTTGTATCACTGATTTAAATTTACTAAATGGATGAAACACTTTTTCAGTTATGTCTTCATTGATATCTTGATATGTAAGTTCCCCAATGCATATGTTTTACCCTTATCCTGCTTCTTTAAATACTTTCATTGTTGTTAAGTGCTGTCAAGTCAGTTCTGACTCATAGAGACCCTGTATAGGGTTTCCAAGGAGCAGTTGGTGGGTTTGAACTGCTGACTTTTTGGTTCATAGTCCAGTGCTGTTCCTACAGTGCTACACCAGGAGTCCACTTAACGTAACACTTTAACTGTAGTCAAACCAGAAAGTAAATTAAGTCTTTCTTTTAACCAAATCTATGTAGCCATCCATTCACTTTTCTTCATTCTTTCAACCAGAAATCACTTATTCGCCAGCTTCAGTAATAGGCTCTGGGAATTGCAGTGGTGAACAGAATTAACACGGTCCCTGCTATTGTTTAGCTTAAACTTTCAAGTCTCCCCCAACCTCCACCCCTTATTACTGAAGAAAATTGGAAGAAGGAATACACGGGATTAAAAACACTGGAGTTCTCTGACCTTCAGATTCGTAACTAGAACCTTAAAAGTTTTAGAGACACATATAATTTCCCCCAACTATGACATTTATTCCATAGTTAATCGCCAAAAGTGAGTAGCAATTTGTGGGCTTGATTAGACTTGTCAGACTCTGTCACATCTTGAATATAGGATTCAAAACCTCAAACTACTCAGTGGTGTGGTTGGAACCGTCTTCTGTTTCCAAGCCCCTTACCAGCCACCCTCAGGGGTCTTCCAGGGAAGGCACTGGCAGTGTTAGTCCCACTCCATGAGCTTTTAGACTCATTTTAGCAGTCAGGACAGGATGGTCCTACTTGAGCCTTCATGAGGAGTACCATCTATTGTGTGTTCCCCATTTAGCGTCATGTCTTTCTTCACTCCAATTCCATACCCGTCATTTGCATATTCCTTACTAGTGGAGACTTCCTTTTGGACTGCATGTTTTTCCTGCCATCCTATTTTAAGAATCTATCATATTCCCCTAGAAGGGTAATGTGGAAGAGTATTTTCAGTTCTTTAATTCAGTCTCTGCAAAAATACATTAAAAAACAGCCACTGCAGTATACTCTTCAACATGAAATTTGAAGACCCCCTAAAACTTGGTTTAACATGTCATGGTATTTTCAGTAGCTTCATATGCATGTGAAAGTTGGACAAAGAATAAGAAAGACAGTGGAAGAATTGATGCATTTGAATTATGGTGTTGGATAAGAATATTGAAAGCACCATGGACTTACAGAAGATAAATCTTTGTTGCAAGAAGTACAGTCAGAATGCTCCTGGAAAGCCAGATGGTGACACTTCATCTCTTGTACTTCTGACATGTTATCAGGAGTCATCTGTCCCTGCTTGGTAAACTTAAAGGTCAGCAAAAAAGAGGAAGATCCTCAGTGAAATGGATTGGCACTGTGGCAGCATCAATGAGCTCAAGTTTAACAACTGTGAGGATGCACAGTACCCGGCAGTGTTTCGTTCTGTTGTGAATAGGGGCACTATAAGTCAGAACTGACTCTATGGCACCTAACACCAACAACAAAAATCCAGCTTCCTTAGTTTTCATAATTTTGATGCTCAGATTAGTGAATTCCCTTTTATTCCTCCCATAGTAAGGTTGAGAAACACCAGAGAGTCAGGTTTCTGGTATATGTAATTTGGAAGGAGATGTAAGTTCTATAAAAATAGAGCCACTTAAGGGACAAGCCAGTTGAATCTGATCTGTTTAAAGGGACTAGAGTCTTGCTCTCACGAGCGGCCAGGAGAAGAAGTCTAAGAAAATAAACTCATACCAGTTAAATCAATCTGAAATCTGAGGCAGATACCACAACCAGAATAATTAGCAGAATAATAATCGTAAACAAGCTGTATTAATTGATTTGACAATAGTTTTAATGAACATCTAAACAAATACTTGGTTCTGAGACTATAAGACAGAAAAGAAAGAACTGACCTATGATATTAAGAATCTTGAAGATAAGATCAAAGAGCACAGCCTTTGGTATGGATTGCATACCAATATAAAGAAAACAAAAATCCTCACCACTGGACCAATAAACAACATTATACATATTATCACTGGAGAAAAGATTGAAGTTGTCAAGGACTTCATTTTTCTTGGATCAACCATCAACACTCATGGAAGCAGCAGGCAAGAAATCAAATGACGTATTGCATTAGGCAAATCTGCTGCACAAGACCTTTTTAAAGTGTTGAAGAGCAAAGCTGTCAGCTTGAGGACTAAGGTACGCCTGACCCAAGCCATGGTATTTTCAATAACATATTAAAATACGTTATTGAATATACATACATAATGCATATTTTCATATGCATGCGAAAGTTGGACAATGAATAAGGAAGATCGTAGAAAAACTGATGCATTTGAATTATGGTGTTGGAGAAGAATAGATCTGTGTTGGAAGAAGTGCAGCCAGAGTGATCCTTGGAGGCCAGGATGGCCACACTTTATCTCTCATACTTCAGACATACTGTCAGGAGGGACCAGTCTCTGGAAAAGGAAATCATGTTAGGTAAGGGGGAGGGTCAGAGAAAAAGAGGAAGACCCCCAGTGAGATGGATTGACAAAGTGTCAGCATCAATGGGCTCAGGCATGTCAACAATTGTGAGGTTGTACCAAGACTGGGTGATGTTTCATTCTGTTGCGCATAGGGTCTCTATGAGTCAGTACTAACTCGATGGCACCTAACAACAACAACAAAGGATATATTTAAATACTCAAACAATAAAATCAAACCCAATGCCACTGAGTCAATTTCAACTCACAGTGACCGTATGTAGGATTTCCAAGGCTGCAAATCATTATGGAAGCAGAAAGCCTCATCATTGTCCTGGGGACCAGCTAGTAGATTCAAACTGCTGGTCTTATGGTTAGCAGCCCAATGCTTAACATACTAGGTCCCCAGGGCTCCTAGTAAATAACAAGGAGCACATCATGCTATACTCGATAAAAAGGGCTTTTAGAATGGAAGCACGGGGTAATACTATCAAGTATATGAGAGGGTCATCACATCTAGTTTGGGGGTATTTGGAGATGCCTTCCAGGAGGAAATGGTTTCTAACCTATAACCTGGTACAAAAGTCATTCTTCAGTCAATAGCAAGATGAGAATGAGTTTGAGAGGTGGTCTGGTTTGGGATAACAAGAAAATATAGCTGTTATTATTGTTGTTGGTAAGGGCCATCAAGTTGATTCCTACTCATGGCCACCCTGCAGAGAGTTTCTGAGGTGTCACATCTTTGTGGGAACAGAAAGTCTCATCTTTCGTCCATGGAACACCTGGTGGGCTGGAACTGCCAATGTTGTGATTTGAACCACTGACCTTGTGTTTTGTAGTCCACTGCTTATCAGAATCACTGCACTCCTCTTGAATACCAGAAGGCATTGTTAAATATCTAGTGTGGTGCAATAGGATAAGCACTGGACTTTGAATGGCAAAGTCAGTGGTTCAAACCTATCAACTGCTCCTTGGAAACCTATACAGGGTTCTATGAGTCTGACCAACTTGACGGCTTAGCAACACAAAAAGATCATCATAAAAGGAGCTCTGATTATGCTGTAGGATAAGCAGTGGACTGCTAAACATGAGGTTGGCAGTTCAAACCCACCAGCTGCTCCAGTGGAGAACAATGAGGCTGTCTGCTCCCGTACAACCTCAGAGGCCCTGTATAGCGTGCTGTAACTGGTTAGTGACTTGATAGCAGTGGGTGTGGTGCTCTGGGTCAATGCACTGCACTGCAGGGTCAGCTTGAACCTCAAGGTCAGTGTTTCAAGCTCACCAGTCGCTTCTTAGA
Organism: Chrysochloris asiatica; assembly: GCF_000296735.1. Lineage (NCBI taxonomy): Eukaryota > Metazoa > Chordata > Mammalia > Afrosoricida > Chrysochloridae > Chrysochloris > Chrysochloris asiatica. The sequence continues at coordinate 22,609,378 of NW_006408519.1, read as the reverse complement.
AACCCTGTATAGAGTTGCTGTATGTCGGAACTGACTCCACAGCACTTAACAACATCAACAACAGCATACACTGAAAACATGGATCCACTTAAAATCTATTGTTTCTCTCCAGCTCCATACTGGAATTTTATCGTTTTATGGACTAGAATGGAATCCTGGTTTGGCACTGCAGGCTAAGTGCTATACTGTGAACCAAAGGTTGGTGATTCAAACCCACCAGTTGCTCCTCAGAAACCTTATCCAGGGTCATTATGAATTGGAACCAACTTGACAGCACTTAATAACAACAAAAACAACAAACTAGAATGCTTTAAATCTAATAGCCAAGGTCCTCTTCTTTCTGGACAGTGTTTGGGTTATTACTACTATTGTTCGGTGGCACTGGTTTTGCTTCTCTAGGGAATCTAGCCTAAGACAGTTGCTGTGAGGTGAAATCAACTTGACAGCAGTGGGTACGTACACAGAATTGTTAGGTCTTAGAGACTCATAGGCTTTCTGCTCCCATAAAGATTGGCAGCCTCGGAAGCCCTATACAGGGTGTGGCACATAACCAACCAACCAAGAGACACATGTACTTAGTTTCAGTAGATTCTGATAAACTGGTTTCCAACACATAACAGTTTATGCTCCCTCCAGTAGTGTTTGTGAATTCTAGTTGTTTTCCATCCTTACCAAAACTTCGTTTTGCTAGTTCTTTTAAGTTTAGTCATCCTGTGGCTTTAAATTGCATTTCCTTGATGATTAATAATTTCATTTGCATACAAGTACTGGACTGCAAGGTTGGTTTGAAGTTCAAGTTCAGCGGTTCAATCTCACCAACAATTCCGCAGAAACCATATATAGGTTCACTATGAGTCAGAACCAACTCAACAGTACTTAACAGCAATTGACATGCGTATATTCTCTTATACAAACTGGTCACGTAAGGTTTTGGCCTTTTTAAAGTTGAATTATTTGTTCCTTTTCCACGTTGATTTATAGTAATTATTGACATATTCTGGGGATGAGTACTTTATAGATATATGTAAGATAAACACTAGACTGCTAACCACAAGGTGTAGGGGGTTCAAGCCTCTCCTCAGAAACCTTACACAGCATCACTTTGAGTCGGAAATGACTTGACGACATGTAACAGCAACGTATATTGCATTCCATTTGTAAGTACTGTAGAAACTACTGATGACGCTCAACTGACTACTGTCTTTCTTTTTCTTTATGTTCAGGTTGCTTGGAGCTTATAAATTTTCTTAATTTTTGGCTTTGGTGATTTTTTCCCGCTATTGTTGGTCCAGGACTGGGCAGTGTTTCGTTCTGCTGTGCATAAGGTCGTTATGAGTCGGTACTGACTCCATGGCACCTAACAACAACAACAACATTGTTCTTCTATTTTCTAGTTCACTTATGTTTACTTTTATTATTACTTTATTTTTCTACTTACTTTGGGATTATTTGGTTTTCACACTTTTCTCTTATGTAGATATATATAGCATTGATTTAAACTTTTTTCTTTTTCTAATACATGCATTTTGATAAAATCTATTTCATCTGATATTAATGTAGCAACTAAATTTGTACATTTATTTAAAATAATTTTTCTTTTACTTTCAAATTTTTGTGTACTTATGTTTATGTTTTTTCGCTTATAAACAACATGTAGTTGGTTTTTGCTTAATTTAATCTGACAATATGTGCCTTATAATTTGATTTTAAGCCAGTTATATTAATGCAGTTACTGACATAGTGACTTTAATATTTGTTATCTTGTTATTTGTTCTATTGGATCTTTTCCTTATTTCTTTTGGAATAGTCAAATATTTTCTTCATTATTGACTTTTTCATACATTTTGGTTTGTATATACATGTATATACACTCACCGCTTGTCTGTGAGTTTGTCGTACTGTGGTGGCTTGCTTGTTACTGTGATGCTGGAAGCGATGCCCTCAGTATTCTGGATACCAGCAGGGTCCCCCTGGGTGGAGAGATTTCAGTTGAGTTTCTAAACTAAGACAGACTTGGAAGAAGGAGAGCTGGCCACTGAAAACCTTATAAATAGCAGTAAAATACTGTCAGATATCACCAGAATATTAAATATTGAAGTATGATGAATAGCACCAGAATATTGTCAGTTATAGTGCTGGAAGGTGAGTCCCTCAAGTTTGAAGGCACTCAAAATATGACTGAGGAAGAGCTGCCTCCTCAAAGTAGAGTTGATCATGATGACGCTACAAGCAAATGGAGTGAAGATTTCAGTACATCATTTGCTGATGAAATACTACTCAAAATAAGGATAAACAGCTGTAAACATCCATTAATACTTGGAACATAGACTGTATGAATTATGAATCTTGGAAAATTGGAAATTGTCAAAAACGAAATGGAACATATAAACATTGATATCCTAGATATCAATGAACTGAAATGTACTGGTATTGGGCATTCTGAACCTGACAATTACAGTATTTACAATGCTGGGAATAATAAGTTGAACAGGAATGGCATGGCATTCATCATGAAAAAGAACATTTCAAGATCTTTCATGTAGTATAATGCTGTCTGTGATAGGATAATATCCATATGCCTACAAGGAAGACCAGTTAACGCAGCTGTTATATTCAAATTTACTCACCAACCACTAAAGCCCGTGACAATGAAATTGAAGAATTCCACCAACTTCTTCATTTGGAAATTGATCAATCATGCAATCAAGGTGTATTTATAATTACTGGTGATTAGAATATAAAGGTTGGAAACAAAGAAGGAGGGTCAGTCATTGGAAAGTATGAACTTGTTAATAGAAATGATGCTGGAGATCCATGATAGGATTTTGCAAGACCAATAAATTCTTCATTGCAAAAAAAGATCTTAGATCTTCATCAGTAAGTGTTTCCAGTGCCCTTTGATTTCAGCAAGCAAGATTGTGTCATCTGCATATTGCAGGTTGTTAATGAGTCTTCCTCCAATCCTGATGCCATGTTCTTCATTAAATCCAGTTTCTTGGATCACTTACACAACATAAAAATTGATAAATATGGTGAAAGGATACAATCCTGGAACACATCTTTTCTAATTTTATTTCAGTCAGTCAGTATTTTCTTGTTCTTTTCTAACAACTGCCTCTTGGTCTATGTACAGGTTCCTCATGAGCACAATCAAGCACCTGGAATGCTCGTTCTTTACAATATTCTCGATAGTTTGTTATGTTCCACAAAGTCAAATGCCTTTGAATAGTCAAGAAAGCACAAGTAAACATCTTTCTGACATTTTCTACTTTCACACAAGATTCATCTGTGTTTGGCTGGGTACTTCTAATATAGGCCTCAATGAACTTTTCCTTTCCTTTCCTTCCCTTCCCTTCCCTTCCCCTCCCTACTCTTCCCTTCCTTTTCCTTTTCTTTATAATTAACTAACTTTCCTTCTCCCCAATCTCTAGATTGCCAAAATTTCAAAGTTATGATGTTGTTGTTGTTGTTAGGTGCCATCGAGTCGGACTGATTCATAGTGACCCTGTGTACAACAGAACGAAACACTGCCCGATCCTGGGCCAACCTCACATTTGTTGCCACGCTTGAGTCCACTGATGCTGCCACTTTGCCAAACCATCTTGCTGGGGGGTCTTCCTCTTTACCTCTGACCCTCCACCTTACCAAACATGATATCCTTCTCCAGCAACTGGTCCCTCCTGACAATATGTCCGAAGTATGAAAGACGAAGTCTGACCATCCTGGCTTCTAAGGAACACTCTGACTGTACTTCTTCTAACACAGATCTGTTGGTTCTTTTGGCAGCACTTTCCATATTCTCCTCCAACACCATAACTCAAAAGTATTAATCCTTCTACAGTCTTCCTTATTCACTCTCCAGCTTTCTCATGCATCTGAGGTTATTGAAAATGCCATGGCTTGGGTCAAGCACACCTTAGTCCTCAAGCAACATTTTTGCTCAACGCTTTAAAAAGTTCTTGTGCAGCAGATTTGCCAATGAAATATGTCATCTGATTTCTTGACTGCTACTTCCATGAGTGTTGATAGTTGATCTAAGAAGAATGAAGTCCTTGACAAAACTTCAATCTTTTCTCCGTTGATAAGGTAGTATATTCAAATGATAACCTCAAAGTTTTATTGATTTACATGCCTCCTCAAGAGTCTTTCTAAGTGTATGTTGTGGCTCATAGTGCTTATGTTGCAATTTGACTCTTGAAAAGTCATCTGGTTTTCTTATGAGTGTCACCTAATTGTAGCTCTCCAAAGTTTTGTGTTGCTAACTTATGATTTGCCTTTTATTTTTTTGTCAATAAATAAATAAATAAATAAATAAATAAATAAATAACACACATTTTATTTGGAAATAAACGTCAACAATGGAAAATGTTTCATCATTTAATCAAATTTTCCTTGGTTATTATTTATGATATGATATGATCGCTGAAAGTGAAGAGGACTTGAAACATTTACTTATGAAGATTAAAGAGCACAGCCTTCGATATGGATTGCATCTCAATGTCAAGAAAACAAAGATCCTCACCACTGGACCAATAAACAACATTCTTATCAATGGAGAAAGGATTGAAGTTGTCAAGGACTTCATTCTTCTTGGATCAACTATCAACACTCGCGGAAGTAGCAGTCAAGAGATCAGACGATGTATTGTACTGGGCAAATCTGCTGCACAGGAACTTTTTAAAGTATTGAAGAGCAGAGATGTCAGCTTGAGGACTAGGGTGCGCCTGACCCAGGCCATTGTGTTTTCAATAGCCTCATAAGGATGCGAAAGCTGGACAGTGAATAAAGAGGATCGTAGAAGAATTGATGCCTTTGAGTTGTGGTGTTGGAGGAGAATACTGAGGGTGCCATGGACTGCCAAAAGAACCAATAGATCTGTTTTGGAAGAAGTGCAGCCAGAGTGCTCCTTGGAGGCCAGGATGGCTAAGCTTCGTCTCTCCTACTTTGGACATGTAGTCCGGAGGAAACAATCGTTGGAGAAGGATGTCATGCTGGGTAGGGTGGAGGGTCAGAGAAAAAGAGGAAGACCTCCAACGAGATGGATCGGCCAGGTGGCATCATTGATGGACTCGGGGGTGGCAGCGGTGGTGAGGTTGGCCCAGGATCGAGCATTGTTTCGTTCTGCTGTGCATGGGGTCGCTATGAGTCGGTTCCGACTCAATGGCACCTGACAACAACAACAACAACATAAAATAATAATACAATTATTATTTATGATATGATTTTAGCAATTGAGGGGACATGAATGATGCTCTCCAAAGACTCTTCAAATCCTAGACTCTTGATTAAAACTAGCAAAGTTACTAGAAAAGAAATGTTGGTGTTGGTGCACTCCAATGGAACATCATCTCTGAACGAAGGCGTCATAGCTGTCTAGTGCTGCCGTGACAGAAATACCACAAATGACTTTAACAAACAGAAATTGATTCTTTTACAGTGTGGTGATGGTGGTTAGTAGTTACATGCTGTGGAGTTGGTTCTACATCACAGCGACCCTGCATAGGGTTTCCTAGGTTGTAAATCTTTACGGGAGCAGAGAGCCTCATCTTTCTCTCATGGAACAGCTGTTAGTTTCGAACTGCTGACCTTGAGGTTAACAGCCTAACTCATAACCACTATGCTACCAGAGCTCCTTGTATTTGGAGTTAGAACTATATAAAGCCAAAGACTCTGTTCTTAATGTTACCTGTGAAACCATGGAGAATCTTGGCCCAGTCAAGTTGACACAAAACCTTAATTATCACAGAAGGTGTGTGTATATACATATATATGTGGAGAGAGAGACTCCTGACATGACTCTATAGGATCAGCACTGGACCGTAAACCACAAGGCTGGTAGTTCAAACCCACCAGCTGCTCCTCAGAAACCCTATACAGGGTCTATATGAGTTGGAATCAACTTGATGGCTCTTAACAACAACACCAATGTATATGTATATATGAATATGTATGGAGTCCTGGTGTGGTGCTGTAGGGTAAGCACTAGACTACAAGGTTGATTTGAACTACAAGAGTGTGACAGCTCTGTCGGACAAGCACAGAACTGTGAACTACAAGGTTGGTGGTTTCAGCTCCCTGGGAAAAAGATGCGGCTTTCTTCTCCCACAAAGATTTAAAGCCTCAGAAACCCTATGTTGTTGTTGCTGTTAAATGCTGTCGAGTAGATTCGAGTCGATTCCGACCATTAGCGACTCTGTATAGGGAGGGTTTCCAAGGAGCAGCTGGCGAGTTTGAACTACTGATCTTGCAGTTCAAACGACTTTGCAGTCTGATGCAGTAGCCCACAGCATCACACCAGGACTCCCAGAAACTCTATACAGGGTATATATGGTGGTGGTGGCTGTGTGCCATGGAGTCGGTTCCGATTCATAGCGACCCTGTACAGGGTTTCTGAGGCTGTAAATTTTCACGGGAGCAGAATACCTCATCTTCCTCCCGCGGAGCAGCTGGTAGTTTCAAACTGCTGACCTTGCGGTTTTCAGCCCGGTTCGTAACTACGACGCTATCAGAGCTCCTTACAGGGTATATACATCAAGGGCAAAAGAGATCTTGAGGACATTTTTTGTCATTAAATGGAAAAATGAAATTATACCTTTATGAGACCGACTCAACTGAAAAAACATCAGCTCACACTGCATATTTTAACCTCGGAGATGGGCTTTCTGCCCTGTCAGAGTTAGTGGAGAACATTTTAATGGTTCTCAGATCTCTTGACGTTTTATGTGCTGAACTTTCTTGCTGAAATTAGGGGTCGCTGTGCCATTATAAAGTTGCAGTTCTACTCTTTCTTTCTTCCTATCACAACTTTTTATCATATGATTTTTTCCCCTTCTCTCTCTGTGCCATTTTCTTTAGTAATGAAAATGTTTTAGAAAATGTCATTCTTAAGAGTCCAGGTTGAAGTTTTCAGGGTTTGTCACTTTTTGTTAGCCATTAGATGACTCTGTGTCATTTATGACAATGTGTGAAAGTAATTGACCAATCAGTCTCATTGACAGATAATGGTGATCATTCACAAAGAATGTTTAGGACTCTTTGCACAATGTTTTTAGAAGAAAGCTCTCCCAACTCCCCGCTTTTCAGTCCCTGAGAAGTAACTTGTTTCTGATGAGCTACGTGACCTTTGAATTCCCTGGCAAAGGGAAATGAAGAGTAACTTGTTTGTGGGTAACCATGTAATGGTCCCTTGGTTATGAACTCATCCAGTGCTGGCCAGCCAATGTTTGTGTAATAGTTATACAGAGACTCCAACACTGTGGGTGCACTGAGAAGTATCTGGGAAATGTAATGTACTTTCAATTACCAAGAAGTAATTTGATCTGAATAAGGCAACTCCAAAGAGAGCTCATTATGTTTCACCAAAATGCAATTGCAAACTGTAATTGGATTTCTTTTTAAGATGAACAGCAAACCCAGGGAAGTTGTGCATTTATCATTTTTTGTCAACCCCTCTGTAGAACTTGAGCAGTTCAGGCAATGGTGCACAGTGTCAGCCCCTTTAGAAACTGAGCGTGTTCTATAACTTAAATAGTGTTGGCAGATTCTGCTGTCATTCTCCTCCTGCATACAATAGCCATTAATGGGTTTTGAGCAGAGCAGGCATTATTCAGAGGAAGTTTTTTACAAGATTAATCTGAGAGCAGTGTTTAGAGAAAATTAGGTTAAGAAAAGAAATCAGGGGAAGGTAGAATATGAGACTGTTGTACTAGTCCAAACTTGTCATGTTAGGCATTTGGGTTTGGTTGGGTAGGGGCCGTGGGATTGGAATGGAAAATGTGGGTATGAGTAATAATTCAATGTAACTTCACCCACCACACTCAATAACTACTTGCATATTGGAGATGCTGTGTCATGGAAATCACTCCGGTCTAAGAGTTAGGGAAAAAGAGATTTTCAGGGCAAGGTTAAGCCTAAGTTTTCTATTTTGTAAAATAAAGGAACTGAACTTGAATGATCTCCCATCTCTTTCCAGATCTAACCTTTCAAGATCTGACAAGTTTGCCCTCCATTCCTTTGTCAGGAGGCTTCTCAACAGGGAACAGCAAAATGTACAGTTTCTAGTTGGTGTCTCCTTGTCTTCTCACAGGCACACAGATGCCCCAAATAACTCCTGGACAAATGAGGCCACCAGTTATGCCACCATATCTCCATCCTTTCCTGATTCCTTTTCCGACTCTAAGATTGCCTGGCTTAGATGTATTTACATTGTCCAGTTGTAACTCATGATCTAATTTTAGTAAACATTGTTGTTATCTGTGAGTGAGTTGGCCTCATGCTATGGTGGCCTTATGTGCAATAGAACAAAATACTACTGGATGCTATAATCGATTGCATATTGAATCACAGCGATTCATGAGGTTTTCATTGACTGATTTTGGAAGTAGATTTCCATGCATTTCTTTCCAGTCTGTCTTAATCTGAAAGCTCTGTTGAAAGCTGTTCAGTATCATAGTAACTCATAAGATTTCACTGACAGATGAATGGTGGCTGCGTATAAGGTATACTGGTTGGGAATTGAGCCCAGTTTTCCTGCATGGAAAGAGAAATCTACCACTGAATCTTCAATGCCTTGCTGTTGTTGTTGTTAGACTTTGACTCCTGGCAACCCAATGCATAATAGAACAAAACATTATCCAGTCATGCTCTATCCTCACATTTGTTGTGGTTCAGCCCATTGTTACAATTGCTATAACAATCCATCTCATTGGGATGGGGGATCTTCCTCATATTTGCTGGTCCTCTATTTTACCAAATCTTGTATTGTATGGAGATGGTTCTGACTCACAGCAGCTCTGTTCGAGGCTAAATCTTTGTAGAAGCAGAAAATCTCATCTTTCTCCTACAGAGCAGCTGATGAGCTCGAACTGCTGACCTTGTGGTTCCCAGTTCAGTGCTTAGATTACAGAGCCTCATAATAAAGGATAAATAGACTCAAGTACTTTTTCTCAGAAATGATAAATGCTTAATATCTGTACAGTCAGCCCAATTTTCAGAAACATTCACATTTCATTTGCACTTCTCTGTAACACTGTTTAGGATATGAACAGTGGAGGTGTTAGTATGTCTATTTCACAGATGAAGGAAATGACACTCAGAACAATTAGATAGGTTGCACAAGATCACACAGCTACTAAGTGGTGAAGAAAATGGAACGCAGGCGTTCTGACTCAAGTCCAATGCACTTACTCCTATATTAGCATATTCATGAAAATTTAAAGTAGCTAGGCAAAATATAGAAGTATTTTTGGGTCAGTGGCATTTGAAACCATTCAAGTTTCATTATCTGGCCTTGTTTACCTATTTCTAAACATAGTCCCTGAAACCATCTCATTTCGAATAGTTCCGACAATATTCTATATAGTAATACATCGCAATAAAGATCATAGTCACTTTCTCCCTGACCATCCCAAAGAATGTTTAATGTATTAATTTTGTTAATTAATCTTCATGACATACTAGCAAATGAAGCAGATTGCAAGGAGAATGTCCCACTTGGCTGACTGGGAAGCTGAGGTAGAAAGCAAAGTTACAGAGCTACCTTTATTGTACCTCAAGGTTAGAATAAATCATCAGAGCTAGCGAGTCAAGAAAAGCCTTTCACAGCTGGAGCTTAGGTGTCTACTGAGAAGGGGCTCTCAATCTCAGATCTCGACACTCTCCTTAGAAGATTACTTTTCAGTAAAAAAGCCAAGCTCTTTTTTTTTTGGACTTTGTTATTCTCAATTCTTTTGAGTCGACTATTTCACTTCCTTCGGGGTTTCTACCCTTTTGCAACTGAGGTAACGCAATCTTTCCCTTTTCTGGGAAAATCTGCTGAACCATCATGCTGATAAGGCAACTTTGATGGTACAAGTGGTTTGTGCTCTATAAGGTTGGCGGGTTGAACCCACTTAGTGGCTATCTGCTTGTGTAAAGATTACAGCCAAGAGCTTGGTTCTACTCTGTAATACTTAGGGTCCTCATGAGTCAGAATTGACTCAGTGAAAATGGGTTTGGTTTGGAGTTTGGTCCTGCAGATGACAATCTTCTCTACCTCTGTCAGATCACCTCCCCTCTTACCTGCTTTGAGATAGAGGCACTCCAGTTTCTAACAGTTTCTCAGGAATTTGCCCCATTGGTCTCTTCCTTCATCCAGGGATCTAGAATGTTTCTCCAGTGGGAAAAAGAATGTTCATTTCCAGTATTGTAGTTCTGTACTCACATGTTCTTTTCTGTGTTTTTTTTTTTCATCAGAGAGAAGACTGAGTGACTTCATCTCTCTGTATTAGAAATGATGACCATGTCCACAACCATGTGTTCAGTCCAACCTCTGTGTGTTTCTGTGGTTACTGCAGCAGTAGGGGCCAGGCCCAGGAACAGTGACTGATTACCCTGTGGTGGAGCTAAGGCGGAGTGTGCTATTTCTCTGTGGCAAGGAGTCCGGTTACTGTGTGGGAAAGGGCATGGGATTCCTGTATGCTGATAGGAAGACCATAGTTAGCTGTGGAAAGAGGAATGATCACGTTGCTTTGTTGTTGCGAAATGTGGTTGCCTTTAACCTTGAGCCCGAACCAAAGAAACCTGTTATGATTTACTTTGACACTGTATTGAAATCCTCTACAATGATTAACCATCTTGGGAACATCACCAGGAAATGGGTTATCAAAATAATAATACTCTGATCATAAAAGTATCTTTAAGACTCTAACTCACTTAGCTCAGCAAAGATAGAAAAGGTCACATGAAGACTATATCAAAATATTTGCTGGCCCTCTTTTCAAAATCCCTTTTTGTGAATTTTCTTAACAGTTTCATGTGATTCAGAAAGATAGTAAAGCCACAGCAAAGAGACTAAATCATTTCTCACTACATATTTGCTCAATATTTATCTTCTGTGACTTGACACAAATTGCATGGTAGAGGAGATGATTAGGATGCTAGCAGAACTCTGTCAGCTTCATGGGCAGGGATGGCAAATAAATACCATTCATACTGCTACCTGCATGGCCAAGTTCACGACAGGCATTACTAATGGATCACAGCACTCTTCCCTGCTGAACCTCTTCTCAGCTTCACAATCTTCCTCATCCTGGTACTAAACAACAGTCACAATCAATTACAGGAATTGTTGCTCTTTTAGAAAATCTCTGATTGCTCTTATTCTAGAGAAAGCTGACTTGACTAGTTTCTTCAAGATTAAAACCAAAAGCACAGGGCATGGTGCAGCGGTCAATGAGCTGTTAGCCTGGTAGATACACGCTGAGCCCAGGCCAGCCTCCTTGTACCCCGGACTCCGCACTCCTAATGCTGAGCCAGTGCTGAGCCTGCCCTGACCAGGACGATAGGCAAGTATTTCCTGGGCCAATGTGTGCCACCAGGGCTCCTTTATATATATGTTGGCACTGTAGGATAAGCACTGGACTGTGAACCACAGTTGGCAGCCCAAACACACTAGTTGCTCCTCAGAAACTCTGTACAGACTTACTGTGAGTCAGAATCTACTTGATTGCATAAGATTTCCAAAGCTTTGGGGAGCAGAAAGCTTTCTCCTGCAGAATGGCCACAAGATGGTTAGTGCAAGCTCACTAGCCCTTCTGTGGAAGAAAGATGACACTTAACAACAACAGTACACACTCACAAACACACACCTATACACAGTCATGTGTTGCTTAACATCCATAATATGTTCTGTGAAGTAGGATGGCATGTGATTTGGAGTTTGTGTGAAAATTGTATCATATTCTGGCTCTCAAACAAACTTTGTGCCTTACTAATGATATCAATGTACTGAGAGGGCTGCACTTTTGTGTTTGGTCCTCAATCCATGTCCTTAGCAATTTCTCCATAGCTGATATACATCCTTCTTGCATTTTAGTTAGCCTCGTAACTTTCTGTGGAGTTGGCCCCTTAACAGGTAGGAGAGAACTTTTGTATTTGAGGATTTCTGTAATGACAGAGTATGACATGCCTAAATTTTGAGCAATAGCATTCACTGATTTTCCACCTTTATCTTGTTTAATAACATTGTTGTCTCACTTCCAAATTAATACTTCTATCTTGTTTCTTGCTGCAGTTATCACCGACACCAGTTTTTATTGTGTTTAGGAACCTTGATACCCTTCATAGTAATATTTTCTAAAGAAACTTAAACAGAGAGATAATGCTATAACACCCAAGGGATACATGAAACAAGAGACTGGATACTGTTACCTGTTAGTTGAAGCTCACACTGTTACATGGTAAGCTGTTTAGATAGAGCATATAGTACCATAGGCACAGATGCAAATAATATAGGTGTTTATATGAATATCAAGACTTATGCAACCTTAAATTTCTTCCTTCAGTACGATTGATTCATGATCTCTTGCTACCTCTAGAAATAGTTGAACATCAACCCACCTCTTTTTTGTACAGTGACTCTGCATATTCCTTCTATCTTCTTTTGATGCTTTTGCATCATTTAATATTTTGCCCATAGAATTCTTTAGTATTTCAAGTTGAGGCTTACCTTTTTTCTTCAGTTCTTTAGCTGCAGAAATGCTGAGGGTGTTCTTTCCTTTTGGTTTTCTAACTCCAGGTTTTTGCATATTTCATTATAATATTTTGCCTTCTTCAGATGCCCTTTAAAATTTTCTGTTCAACTCTTTTATTTCATCATTTCTTGCATTTGTTTTGTAGTTTCTCTACATTTAAGAGAAAGTTTCATAGTTTCTTCTGACATTTATTTTGGACTACACTTTCTTTTCTGTCTTTTTAATCACCTTTTGCTTTCTTCCTGTATTATGTTCTTTTCCTTTTTCTTACGTTTTTATTGTGAATTATGTGATCCTTTTCATGGGAGAACATTAGCTTTACATTCTATCTTATTTTGTTTCATTGCAATGATTACAGTCTCCTGCATGTATCATCAAACATCCAAAGGGTAACCCCGAAACCCTGTCCCCCAGCCGTCAGCACATAGTGCCTCTCCCTCCCTGAGTCTGAAGTCCCCAGCTGTTCCATCTCTGCACATCATCGTCTCTGCCTCCATCTCTGGCATCACTGCTTCTCTGGATAGGATCCGGCACTTCACTTTTCTCCATTGATGGTTCCAGGAACCTCTGCTCCTGGACTGCAAAATCAACCAGTCCCCTCCTTTTGTTACAAAATGTCCACCTTTACCTTTCCAACACTCAGTTAGTCCTGATTGCAGTCATTCACTATTGAACCACAAGAGTCTTATCCCCATCTCCTTTTATCAGCCCCATCCAGACAGGTTGGAAACCACTCAGTGGAGGTTCTACCTTACCCGTACCCTCTGGAACTAGGTTCCCTATTGAAAACTTGTAAGCCAATCACTTCTTGCCTTTGTAGCATCCCCATTTTGTATAGCCAATGTCTAAGTTGCCCTGCCTTGTTGATCCTGTGTGCCAAGGGGGTGGGAATTGTTCCCTCTTTTGAGCTACTTCATCCATAAGTGTCGGTCAAGTTCATTATATTGTAGCAGATTGCTCTTTTTTTTCTCTTCTTTCTTCCTCTAGTCGAGTTCTGATCATCCAGCCATTGAAGCCAGGTCAAGTGGGTACTGTCTGCAAGTATGGGTGTTCTTGTGCATCTTCCCTCACTTCATAGCAGCTAGATGCTTCACATTCTGCTCTGGTTCTCTGTGGTCATGTCGTTGTCCCTGGGCCCAGGAGTCTCCAGGTCTCGTCATACTGCTGGTTAACCAGGTCTTAATCCAGGGTAACAGGAGTCTATTGAATGTGGGTGGACTAAGCTCACAACTTCATCGCTGATTTTTCCCCACTTCCCCTTATTGGTGACCAATGTGGTCACATGCTCGTGTTTTAGTCTTAGAAGGGGATTTGCCCTGAGGGGACCTGGCCACTTGTCTTGATGGCTCCTGGGGAATGACTTGTTCCTTCTTGTAGTATTCAGTAAGACTGCCACTATTGGTTTTGATTTTTCCTGCTGGTCTTTCTTTCAAGAAGTATCTTCTGTTCTTCTAGCCATTCCAGGCTGGTCTGCTTGTCCTTTCAAATGGAAATTTCCCACCTCAGAAGATTCTGGATAGGGATGAAGATTCTATCTATGATCTTATGCAATGCAAAGGCTCCACAGGAAGCCTCCTTCACCGGGCAAGTTGTAGCCCCATTTTAGGTATTCCAATCAGTTATAGGTAGAAGAAGGACGTAAAGCTTTCTATGGTGATATTTCTGGCTATTCCTTTATCTCCCTCTCAAGTGTTTTGTTTGTTTGTTTGTTTGTTTGTTTGTTTGTTTACAATAGTAGGTAAGGGAAACAAAGATTCAAAAGATAGCCAAGCATCTGAACAATATTTCCCCATTTATACCCATTCAAACCATGCTTCAATCCTTGTATCCCAGAGCCCTGTTGTTCCAAGGTTGTGCTTACATCGTTATGTACCTCTGTCCCACTTAGCCCATGCAAACCTGCCTAACTGTTCTTCAATCTACCGTATTCTTTCTTTCTCCTCTCCCTTCTAGTGTATTGCACCCCCCACAGCCTGGAATCAAACTATCAGGTGTCTATTCCCTACCCTGTGATCCACCTTCCACTCCCACCCCTAGCCCCACCCCAAAACCCCCAGTAACCAGCAAAGATTTTGTTTTTCCCCTTTTAATGTGGGTACTTTTTCTTAATCTTTACAATAATGGTCCTATGCAGTTTTTCTCCTTTTGTGACTGCCT
>NW_006408519.1:22590348-22590977 GCF_000296735.1 Chrysochloris asiatica | reverse complement strand
GGTCTTGTTTTCTTATCCATTCTGACACTCTCTGTCTCTTTATTGGTGCATTTAATCCATTGGCATTCAGTGGAATGAATATTAATTCATTCAATAGGAATGAATTAATTGCTGTCATTATGTTAATTTTTATGGTGCTGTTCATTGCTTTCCTCTGCATCCCTTCTTGTGATGAGTTCATTTTTGTTTTGTGCTAATTCTTGTCAGTTTCTTCTTAGTTTTAATGTTTCCTGGTTCTACTTGGATATTCCTTTTCATGGTAAATTGTGAAGTATTAGCTTTCTTTGAGGTTACCCTATAGTCTACTAACTTTTCCCTCTATTTAAGATAGTGTATTGTATCCTGCAATCTACTGGACCTCCTTATCACCTAGATCTCTGTTCCTATATTTTTCTCTTCTTTGACATTGTTAGTACTTTGCTCTTTGATTGGCCTCACAGGTCCTCTGAATTTGTTGTTGTCATTTTCTTCTGTTCTGAACTCTGCTGTCTGTCGACTAAGTTCCAAGTGGTGTTGCCACCTGTCTGTCAGTCTCTTGTTGTTGTCTGTTCTTGTTGGTTTTCAGTCCAAAGAACTCCCTTTAGGATGTTTTGAAGCACTGGATTGGATTTGACAAAGTCTCTTAGTTT
>NW_006408519.1:22586354-22590144 GCF_000296735.1 Chrysochloris asiatica | reverse complement strand
GTAACACTTCTCTTTTCCCTGGCCACTTTTAGGATTCTCTCCTTGTCTTTGATTTTGGAGAGCTTGATTATGATATGTCTTGGTCATTTTCTTTGGGGAGTCTATCCTTCTTGGGGATCATTTAGATTCTTGAATTTTTATCTTATCATCCTTCAAGATGTTAGGGAAATTTTCTTCCAGTAGTTCCTCAACTATCTCCTCTGTAGACTTCTGTGGTTCTTCCTGTCTGGTATGCCAATAATTCTTTAGTTATTCCTCTTCATGTTATCCAGCATGAATCTTAGACTCTCTTCAGGTTTTTAAATTCTTTTTTCTGCTTTCTCTTCTATCTTAGTAGTGTTGAGAGATTTGTCTTCCAGCTCATTGGTTCTGACTTCCATCTCTTCAGTTCTACTCCTTTCTTTGCCTTTTCAGTGTATTGCCCATTTCTGATATTTTATTATTAATCATCTGGACCTCTTTTTGCAGGTTTTGAATTGTCTCCAATGCTATATCTATTTTGTTTGATTCCTCCTATAGCACTTTCCTGACTTGTTCCTTATTTTCCTCCACCCCTTTGGGGAACATTTGAACTTGTTTCCATATCATTCTTCTGAATTCCTTCTCAGGCAGATTCAAAGCCTGCTCTTCTTCTACTAGGAAGTCTGTGTCTGCTTCCAGCTCATTTGTCTCACTTACTTTTTTCTGGTTTTGGACATGTGCTGAGATCTTTTCTTATTTTTTTTCTTGGACATTTTCAGTAGTTAGGTGGTTTATTAATGCTTAAATGAATGTATGTTGCTGTGTTGTTAAGCTTGCTGATTGTCTCCTGGTGGATGTGATCTGGAGATAGGCTTCCATTTTCACATGTAATGTCTAGCAGCTGGTATTGGCTCTTGTCCAAATGGTGGGATATTACAGGGTAGGGAAGAGGCAAAAAGCTCCCAGGAAAAGAGTGAGACCAAAAGGACTAAAAACAGAAACAATATAAAAGCAGAGACAAAAACCACCTTTTAAAACAAAAATAAAACCATAGCCGACTGCCTTTGCTGTGCAGGCAGGGATAAATGGTCCTACCTGGTCAACTGTAGGGCTGGGTCCCAGAGTCAAATGTCATTGGCTTGCACCACCAATGGGGCTGTCAGTAACCTCCTCCTTGTGACATGGGAAAACTAGGTGCATTGCTGGACCCTTATGGGGGTGCACTTCTGCCCGCCTGAAGGTGTCCAGGCTTTGCAGTGAGGGTGCAACTGGGGAGAGGAGGAAAGAAATGTGAAAAATTAGAATTCCGTTGCTCCTCTTTTTCCAGGCATAGCTCCACAGCTTTTTAGCATTGTGTCACTATGTCCACTTTGTTGTGGCCCTACCCTCTGATCTCAGTCCAGGCTGAGGGTCCCATAGGGAATCGATCATCCCGATCGATTCAGAAATAGCCGTCTTTTGCTTCCACAGTCAGATTTCTTCACAGGTGGGCACAGGAAATTGCTGCCCAGCACCTTATACAAGATTAAAAACTCTGGCACTGTTCTCTGGTTTTTTTTTTTTTTTTTTTGCACCTCCGTCGAGGAGACTTTCCTATCTTTCTCTCCTGTATTATGTTCTTAATGCTATCTCACAACTCTGGCCTTTGGTCATTAGTGTCTAATGCATCAAATCTGTTCTTGAGATGGTCTCTAAATTCAGATGGGATATACTTTGACTTATTTTGACTTTTTTCAGCTTCGACTTTGAATTTCATATAAGCAATTGATGGTGTGTTCCAGAATTGGATCCTAACCTTGTTTTGACTGGTGATTCTTAGCTTATCCTTTGTCTATTCCTATAGATTAAGTCAATTTTATTCCCATGTGTTCCATCTGGTGAGGTTGTAGTTGAAAAGATATTTGCAGTGAATAAATTATTGGCCTTGCAAAATTCTATCGTGGGATCTCCAGCATCATTTCTATCACCAAAGCCATGTTTTCCAAATACTGATCCTTCTTCTTTGCTTCCAACTTTGCATTCCAATCACCAGTAATGATCAATGCATCTTGATTGTATGTTTGATCAATTTCAGACTGAAGAAGTTGTTCGAATTCTTCAATTTCATCATCTTTGACTTTATTGACTGGTGGGTAAATGTGGATAGCAATCATATTAACTGGTCTTCCTTGTAGACATATAGATATTACTCTTTCACAGACAGCACTGGGCTTCAAGATAGATCTTGAAATTTTCTTTTGGTTGATGAGTGTGATGCCATTCCTCTTCAGTTTGTCATTCCCAGCATAGTAAAACATATGATTGTCCAATTCAAAATGGTCAACACCAATGCATTTCAACTCACTAATGCCTGGGTTATTAATCTTTGTGCATCCCATTTCCGTAGTGGTTACAAATCGGGCTGTGAACCGCAAGGTCAGCAGTTCGAAACTACTAGCGGTTCCGTGGGAGAAAGATGAGGTGTTCTGCTCCTGTAAAGATTTACAGTCTCGGATACCCTGTGCAGGGTCGCTATGAGTCGGAACCGACTCCACAGCACTTAACAACAACAGCAATTTTCTTACATTATTGCTTTGTATATTCTATGTTCTGATTATTAATGGCTACTTGTAGCTATTTCTTCTCATTTTGAATTGTGCTCCAACACCATATGATGGCCCCAAAAGCTTTGCTTCATTTTAATCATGAAAGTCAACTGTACTTTGAGGAGGCAGCTCTTTGTCAATTGTATTTTGAGTGTGCTCCGACATGAGGGGCTCATCTACTAACATATCAGACAATGTTCTGTTGCTATTCATACGGTTTCCCTTTCAGACATGGTCTACTTCTTCTTTCTATTCCATCTAAGCCTAGAAGTTTCCCTAAAAACCTGTCTACCATTGATAATTCTGAAGATATGTAAAATATCAGTGGCATATCTTACAGCATCACAGTAACACACAAATCACCACAGTATGAAAAACTAACAGACAGTATCAATTATATCACATAACATTTTGCTGAAAATAATTCAAAACACTCCAGGAACTGACAGAATACAAACTGGAACGTTTCAACAAACTGATACAGCACTGGAGGCACTTACGTGTCTGGGCCAAAAATTAGCAAGACTACTACCTAGGAAGAGCTCCATGTTTGTGCCTATTCCAAAGAAAGGTGACCCAACAGAATTCATAAATTATTCAACAATATCACCAAAAGAAAAATTTGCTGAAGATAATTAAAAAATGGTTGCAGCAGTACATCAACATGAAGTTGTCAGAAATTCAAGCTGGATTTAGAAGAGGATGTGGAATGAAGGATATTATTGCTAACATAAAATGAATCTTGACTGAATACTAAAAAAATGTTTACTTGTGTTTTATTGACTATACAAAGGCATTTGACTGTGTGGATTGTTATAAATTATGGATAACATTGTAAAGAACGGGAATTTCAGAAGATTTCATTGTGTTCATAAGGAAATTGTATACAGACCAAGAGGCAGTAATTTGAACAGAACAAGGGTATTTTGAATCGTTTAAAGTCAGTAAAGGTATGCATCAGATTTTTTTTCCTTTCACCATACTTATTCAATCTGAGAAGCTGGATTATATGAAAAACAAAACAAAACATGGCATCATGAATGGAAGAAGACTCATCAACAGCCTGCTATATGCATATGACACATTTGTAAAGAAAATGATAATCCTCACAACTGGAACAATAAATAGTATCACAATAAGATTGAAGTTGTCAAAGACTTCATTTAACTTGGATCCACAATCAATACTCCTGGAAGCAGCAGTCAAGAAATCATATACTGCATTACATTAGACACATCTGCTGC
>NW_006408519.1:22576758-22585554 GCF_000296735.1 Chrysochloris asiatica | reverse complement strand
GAGAGAGACTTGTGTATATACAGTCATAAAACTGGGATAGATACAAATGTGGTAGATGGCATTATTTCTTTATAATTAGTCAATTCTCTCTCACTCTTGATGTGCTTCTTTGCCCTATTGATGTCACACTTGACCATACAACATGCCTGACTCATAAGAATTTTCCTTATAAGAAGCTTTAAATCTCATGGCATAGCCTGGCCAATGCCCTTTTGTTCCAACCTACTAGCATATGGTTTAAAATTAGGAAAGCTGTGCACCAGGGTGGTATCTTTTCACTATACTCACTCAGTTTGTATGCTGATCAAGTAATCCAGAATCTGGATAATATGAAGAATGTGGCATCAGGATTGGAGGAAGACTCATTAACAACCTGTGATATGCAGATGATACAATCTTGCTTGCTGGAAGGGAACAAGACTTAAAATACTTATTGATGAAGCTCAAAGACTACAGCCTTGGGTATGGATTGCACCTCAATGTAAAGAAAACAAAAATCCTCATAAATGAACCAATAAATATTATTATGAATGAAGAGAAGATTGACTCTGTCAAAGACTTCATTTTGCTTAGACCTACAATCAACACTATGAAAGCAGCAGGCAAAAAATTAAATGACGTATTGCATTAGGCAAATTGGCTACACAAGACCACCTCTTTAAAGTGTTTAAGAGCAAAGATATCAGTTTGAGGACTAAGGAGCACCTGACCCAAGTTGCATTTTCAATGGACTCACACGCATGTGAAAGTTGGGCAATGAATTAGAAAAACTGTAAAAGAATCGATGCATTTAAATTCTGATGTCAGAGAAGAATATTACTGGCCATTGAGAATCCCAGAGTGTTGTAAGCATCACTTTTCCAGCTGATGGTTGACTTGAACTTTTGCTTAGTTGGTGATTGAGGATGTTTCCATTCCATACTCTGCCATTTCCTCTCAGGCTCGTAGTGATGAATTCATGTCTCATCACCAGTAATGAATTAAAAAAAATTTTTTTTTCAGTAATGAATTTTTTTTATTTTCAGTAACAAATTTTTAAAAGAAACGTTGACCTTCCTTTGAGTATCGGTCCACATTTTGGTTGCCGGTGCCCAAATGCTTCTGTTCATGCTCGTCTGTGAGTTGTTTTAGTGCTCATCTCGCACAAAGTTTTCAAAATCCAAGTCTGTCGTGGATGATTTCATAGGCAGAGCCAAGGCTAATTTTCAAGTGATTTGCCACATAATCCACTGTCACTCTTCTATGTGACAGAATCAGTTCATGTGCACGCTAATGGTGTCATCAGCCATGGACGTGGATGGGCGTTTTAATATAGACTGAGTGTGGATAATTTTTGGCTCACCCTCATGTATAGGTATATATATATTTGTATTCTAATTTTCCTTATTTTATTTTATTTGGGAAATTGTGTTGCTAATGCCAAATCAGAAACAAGTATTTGGAAAGGAAATAAAAAAGAAGCTGACAATTTGGTGGTCAGGCAAGAACAGGATCACAAGTAGGAATCAAAGGGAGTTAATGGTTAAGCTCTTGACTATTAGCTGACAGACTGTCAGTTTGAACCTCGTCAGAGGTGCCTCAGAAAAAAAGGTCTAGGATTTTTCTTCTGAGAGGTCACATCCCAGAAAATCCTGGAATGCAGTTCTACTCCAACACACGTGGGGCTGCTATGAGTCAGAATTGACTTGACAGCACCTGGTAAAGAGAAGTAACACTTAGATTTCTCCTACAGTGCAATTGTGGCTGGTTTTGCTTTGCCATTATGTTACCTGAAGACAACTATAAAACAAAAATATTTATGTGATGTATTTTCATACCAAGCAGTATTTTTAGGATGAGGGCCTCTGAGTTATTTGTTATGATTTAGGGAAGAAATCAGTTGTTCCTAAAAATGTAAGCAGCTTCATGTGTTGCTAAAAGCAAAGATGTTAATAAAGGTATTAAAAATAGTTCCAAAACTTGGTGCTCTCCTTAGGTAGAATGTTCTTCCAAGTGACAACAAAGTGTGATTCAATATATGAAGTGCTTACAACAGTACCTGGCACATAGTTGAATCTTCAAAAAGTTAGTTATCATTATTGTCTTGAAATGGTAATAATAATGAGACCCATATTGCTGTTATTGATAAGTGTTATTGAGTCAGTTCAGACTCACAGAAACCCAGTGTTGGATTTCCAAGGATTGATTGGTGGGCTTGAATCACCCTCCATGCTCCCAATAAGATCTATGTTGTTGTTAAGTATTGTTGAGTTGGTTTCAACTCATAGTGACTCTGTATAGGGTTTCCAAGGAGCAGAAGTTTGAACTTCTGACTTTGTGGTTCAAACTGACCTTGCCATCTAGTGCTTTATCTCTCAGCACCACATCAGGACTCCAAGACCTATGTTGTTGTTGTTGTTGTTAAGTGCCATAGCGACCCTTTATAGAATTTCCAAGGAGTGACTGGTGAGCTAGAACTGCTGACCTTGCTGTTCAGACGAACTTTGCAGTCCAGCACATTAATGCACAGCATCACACCAGAGTCCCAATAAGAACTATGTTGTTGTTGTTGATAAGTGCTGTCGAGTCAGCTCCAGCCCATAGCGACCCTGTGTAGGGTTTCCAAGGAGCAGTTGGTGAGCTTGAACTGCTGACCTTGCAGTTCAAACGGCTTTGCAGTCTGGTGCATTAACCCACAGCACCACACCAGGCCTCCAATAAGACCTACAGTGCATTATTGGAGTTACTGTGATTATTAAATGAAAGAATGCATATAGAAGTCCTTAGAAGAAAGCCCAATGCAGAACATACCTTCTTGTTGTTCTTGTAGTTTATTTTAAAAAAGATATATGTTCACTATATGGAAGAGCTCTGACAATGAGATGCTAGAATTGAAATGGTGCCTCAAATAACTATTGAAGAGGGGATGAATATTTTAAAGGACAATGTGGAAAGGATTTCCACTCTGGAATGGAAATTGAACTAGACTTTGTAAGTGGTCTCCATCTCTACCTGCACATGGACATGTGTCCAAGAGCATGAGATTACATGTATTCCCTGCAGCCTCATCTAGGTGGATTAAGATACAGTCAAGCCAAAAATAGCATCTTGTTCAAGAAAAGTTCAACCATATATTTATTCACAGAGCGAGAGCATCAGGCTGCTCTGTGACTCTGAACCCACTAATGCTTTATAAACCCTCGCCTGAGAGTTCTGAGAACCTCATCTTTACTTGGGTGCACAGAGCAGTGCTGAATCCTGAAGGTGACTTCACTATCCTCTCCTTCACCAAACAAATCATGCATGTCAGGATTCAGCCTTATTTGCCAAGCAGTGGTCATCAAGTTAACTGTTTCATACTGACCCTAACTCATGGTAACCTCATTTGTGTCAAAGCAGAAGTATTCGCCATACATTTTTCAATGGTTGATTTTTTTAGAAGTGCATCACAGGACTTTATTCTGTGGCATGTCTAGGTAGTCTCAAACATCCAACTTTTAGGTTAGTAATTGAGCTTTTTAACTATTTAAACCATCCAAGGGCTCCTTGCTAAATAATAAAGAAATGCTTAGGATTCAATGGGCAGATGAGTGGTTGCTTTTACTTTACAGATGTTAGGTCTACTGCACATCCACTATGGAGGATCATAAAAGAAAGACTAAAAATAATATTTCAGACACCAGATATCTGAAACCTGGATTAACAGTCCCTCAGCAGCCGTAGGCACCAACTCCCATAATATCCAATGGATCAAAGACCAATAACAAATAAATGGAGGAATTATTAGAGGAAATATTTTCAAGCAGTGTAAATCTGGTTTTAGAAACATCAGAAGCACTTGGGTATGCAAAATTGTTAAAACATCCCTTCGTGAATGTTTCCATGAAGGTTGGGAAGGGTTAATGTGTGACAGACTTTGTTCTCTCCATGGAAGATACAGAATTCTAAATAGCTCTGCTTCCCCAGCTTGGCAGCACTCTGACTTCGGAGGATGCCTGTAATTGCTCAGAAACACAACCTGCCCTCCTTGGGAATCCTGGAAAATGATGAAGGATTCTTACTTTTTTTTTCACAGCCCTCCATTTTGCCACTCAGCACACACCTGTGCACTCAAACACACCTGAGCATGATTTTCTTTGGAGAAAAAATAAGAATGACCCAATGACTCTGGAACATCTTTTGTCCAAAGAAAATCATGCTAACTCTAGTCTGAATAAGGAACCCTTATTAAGGCCAAATGGTTAGGGACTTGGCTGCTAACTGAAAGGTCTGCAGGAGAAATGACTTGGCAATCAGATCCTGTAAATATTGTAGCTTATAAAACCCTATAGAGCAGCTCTACTTTGTCTTATAGAGTGACTATGAGTTAGAACTGACTCAAAGACATACAACAGCATTGTCTGACAATATGGGTAAAAGCACATATCCACTGGTGTCGACTTGATTCCAACTCATGATAACCATGTTTGTTACAGAGTAGAACTGCTCCATAGGGGTTTCTTGACTGTAAACTTTACAGAATAGATCACCAGGCTTCTCTTTCATGTAGCCGCTGGCTGGGTTTGATCTGGAAATCTTTAGGTGAGTATTTGAGAACAAATCATTTGCACCACCCAGATAAGAGGTTACATGGGTTGTTGTTGTTGTTGTTAAGTGCTGGCAAGTTGGTTCTGATCCATAGAGACCCTGTATAGGGTTTCCAAGGTACTGTCAAAAAATGCAAATGTGTGTTTAAGTTGCAGAAATTTAGTGACCAAGATGCTAAAGCTACAGAAGTTCAGGGAGAGGAGAACGCAAACATTTCAGACACAGACACGTCATCAAAAATAATTCCAGCAATAGAAATATCATATGACCCAGCAATCCCTCTAGTTGGTATAAAAGAGCCAGGACATGAGTAGGTATATACACACCAATGTTCATCGCAGCACTATTCACAATAGCAAAAAATCAGAAACAGCATAAATGCCCAACAGTGTAAGAATGGATAAACAGACTTTGGTACATACACACAATGGAGCATTATGCAATGTTGAAGAATCATGATGAATCTGTGAACACCTTATAACATGGATGAATCTGGAGGACATTGCTGTGAAGTGCTGTGGAGTTGGTTCCAACCCATAGTGATTTTCGAGGAACAGCTGGTAAGCTTGAGTCACCAACATTAGGCTGAGTGAAATAAGTCAATCACAAAAGGACAAATATTGTATGAGATCACTATTGTAAAAACTCAAGAAAAAGTTTTCATACTAAAATATACTTTCTTTGATGGTTACCAGGGGAAGAAGGGAAGGTAGCACAATTAGTGGGTAGATACAGGTTAACTCAGGTGGTGGGGAGGACAATACACAAGGAGGTATGCAAGGGCTAAACAGGATAGAGGTAAGAAGTGATATACAACCTTGTAACAACTGTTTTTTGTGTGTATATACATAGATACATGGACCGAGACACAGGCTGGATGGGTATGGGGGGAAGAGTGATCTATATATAAATCTACCACTGGTCTGTCAGTTTTTCATACTATGATGGCTTGTGAGTTGCTGTGATTCTGGAAGCTATGCCACTGGTATTTTACATACTAGCAGGGTCACCCATGGTAGACAGGTTTCAGATGAGCATCCAGATGAAGACAGACTAGGAAGAAGGAGTGACAAACTATTTCTGAATATTTAGTCACTGAAAACCATATAAATAGCAGAGAAATACTGTCAGATACAGTGCTGGAAAATGAGCCCCTCAGGTTGGAAGATACTCAAAATGTGACTGGGGAACAGCTGCCTCCTCAAAGTAGAGTTGACTGTGATGATACGAATGGAGTAAAGCCAGTGGGAGTAAAGCCCATGGGATCTTCATTTGCTGATGGGGCACAAATCAAAATGAAGAGAAACAACTGTAAACATCCATTGAAAACTGGAACATGGAATGTACAAAGTATGAATCTGGGAAAATTGGAAGTTGTCAAAAATGAAATGGAATGTATAAACATTGATATCTTAGGCATTAGTGAGCTGAAATGGACTGGTGTTAGCCATTTGAATCTGACAACCACGTGGTTTACTATGCTGGAAATGACAAATTGAAGAGGAGTGGTGTTGCATTCATTGTCAAAAACATATCCAGATCAGTCATGAGGTACAATGCTGTCTGTGATAGGATAATATCCATGCACCTACAGGGTAGCCCAGTTAATACCACTATTATTCAAATTTACGCACCAACCACTAAAGCCAGTGAGGATGAAATAGAAGAATTCTACTAACTTCTTCAATCTGAAATCGATCAAACATGCAATCAAGATTTATTGATCATTACTGGTGATTGGAATGCAAAGGTTGGGAGCAAAGAGGAAGGATCAGTAGTTGGAAAATATGACCTTGGTCATAGAAATGATGCTGGAGAACACATGGTAGAATTCTGCAAAATCAATTATTTGTTCATTTCAAATACTTTTTTTAGACAGCATAAGAGAAGACTATACACATGGACCTCATCAGATGGAATACATAGAAATCTAATTGACTGCATCTATGGAAAGAGATGATGGAAAAGCTCCATATCATCAGTCAAAACAAGGCTAGGGGCAGATTGTGGAACAGACCATCAATTGCTCATATGCAAATCAAATTGAAGCTGAAGAAAATGAAAATAAGTCGACAAGAGCCAAAATATGACCATGAATATATCCCACCTGAATTTAGAGATCATCTGAGGAACAGATTTGATACATTAAACACTAGAGACTGAAGACCAGAAGGGTTGTGGGATGACATCAAGGAAATCATACATGAAGAAAGTAAAAAGTCATTAAGAAGACAAGAAAGAAAGAAAAGATCAAAATGGATGTCAGAAGAGACACTGAAACTTGCTCTCCAGTGTGAGACGCTAAAGCAAATGAAAGAAATGGTCCAAGAGCTGAACAGAAAATTTCAAAGGTCAGCTTGAGAAGATAAAGCCAAATATTACAACAAAATGTACAATGATCTGGAATCAGAAAACCAAAATGAACAACACGTTCAGCATTTCTCAAGCTGGGAACTGAAAAAAAAAAATTTCAAGCCTTGACTCTCGTTATTGAAGAATTCTCTGGGCAAATTATTAGATGATGCAGAAAGCATCAAAAGAAGATGGAAGGAATACACAGAGTCATTGTATCAAAAGGAAATGGTTGATGTTCAACCATTTCAAGAAGTAGCATATGATCAAGAGCCAATGATTCTGAAGGAGGAAGTCCAAGTTGCATTGAAGGAATTGGCAAAGAACAAGGCACCAAGAAATGATGGAGTAAACATTGAAATCTTTCAAGAATGTGAGGTAGCAAAGGAGGCACTCACTCATCTATGCCAAGAAATTTGGAGGACAACAATCTGGCCTACTGATTGGAAGAGATTCATATTTGTGCCCGTTCCAAAGGGAGGTGACCCAATGGAATACGAAAATCATTGCACAATATCTTTGATATCCCTTACGAGTAGTTTTCCTCAAGGTCATACAGAAACACTTGCAAGCATACATTAACAGAGACCTTCCAGAGGTTCAAGCTGGATTCAGAAAAGGCCATGGAATGAGGGATAACATTGCTGTTGTCTGATAGATCTTGGCTGAAAGCAGAACATCAGAATGATGTTTACCTGTGCCTTATTGACTACACAAAGGCTTTCTATTGTGTGGATCCTGACAAGCTTTGGACAACATTGTGAAGTATGAGCATTCCTGAACGCTTAATTGTGCTCATGAGGAATCTATACATGGACCAAGAGGCAATTGTTTGAACAGAACATGGGAACACTGAATGGTTTACAATTAAAAAAGGTGTGTGACAAGGTTGTATTCTTTCACCATACTTATTCAACCTGTAGGCTGAGCAAATAATCTGAGAAGCTGGGTTCTATGAAGTAAAACGTGGCATCAGGATTGGAGGAAGATTCGTTAACAACCTGCGATATGCAGATGATACAATTTGCCTGCTGAAAGTGAAGAGGACTTCACTTTCATGTTTGGTAAGGTAGAGAGTCAGAGAAAAAGAGGAAGACCCACAGCGAGATGTATTGCAAAGTGACAGCTTCAATGGGCTCAAGCATGGCAAGAATTGTGAGGTTGGCCCAAGACCGGGCATTGTTTCGTTCTGTTGTCTCTGTGACTCAGTACTGATTCGATGACACCTAACAACAACAACAACAAATATATCTATATTGATATGTCCCATAAATCCATGAGTTTGAAAGAGTATATTGTACATGGGTAAACACAATGAAGAAGTGGGACAGCTGTTGTTACATGGAGGGCCTTGAAATCATTGAAATGAAACAAAGCATATGATTTGTGGAATGGAAAACTTATGATCTTGTCTGTAAAACTTCACTCAATTCACAATGAACAGAAACAACAAAACAGCCACCACAAATAATCCTGGACATTATTTTCCTTGTAGTATGATTTCCAAATCCTATGTGATCTTCTTTCTCTCCTGACAATAGTATTGCTATTATCACACATCTAAGCACAAACTCCAAAGTCTAAGTGAGGATATAGAAAGCCATGAAACATTTCTAAGTGTGACAAATTTAACACTCACTTTCTGGTTGAGGCTTACAAAGTAATCCAGTAACCATGAGCTACTTTAAAATGCCCCACATGCCTGACAGTTTGTTGTACTGTGGTAGTTGTGGGTTGATGTCAGGCTAGAAACTATGCCATTGGTGTTGCAAATACCAGCAGGGTTACCTGTGCTGGACAGGTTTCAACAGAGCTTCCAGACTTAGAGCAGACTAGAAAGGAGAAACAGGACACTTCTGAGGGATTAGCTTTTGAAAA
>NW_006408519.1:22570240-22571858 GCF_000296735.1 Chrysochloris asiatica | reverse complement strand
CACTAAAGATACTAGCAAAAAAACAAATTTTCAGGACTTGATGAATACCAATTGAAATATTTCAACAAGCTGATGCTGCGCTGGGAGCACTCACTAGTTTATGCCAAGAAATGTGAAGATAATTACCTAGCCAATAAACTGAAAGAGATCTATATTTATGCCCATTCAAGAAAAAAAAAAAAAAGCTGCTAACCAACAGGATGCAGAAATTATTGAACAATATCAATATTGTATGAAAATAAAATTTTGCTGAAAACAATTTAAAAATGGTTGTGGCAGTACATCAATACATTGTTGTTATTGAATGCTGGTGAGTCAGTTCTGACTCAGTGACCCTATGTAGGGTTTCTGAGAAGCTTCTAGTTGATTTGAATTGCCAATATTTCAGTTCAATCCTACCTTGAGGTCTTGTGCTTATCCTTTAGCATAGCTACCAGAAATTAAAGCTGAAATTTAAGGTGGATCTTTGCTGAAAGTAGAGGACACCAGAAAAATGGTTACTTTTGTTTTATTGACTCTGCAAAGGCATTCAACTGTGTAGATCATAGCAAACTCTGGGTAACATTCTAAAGATTGGGAATTCCAGAACACTTAGTTGTGCTCTTGCAGAACCTGTTCACAGAGCAAGAATCAGTCATTCAAACAGAAAGAGGGGATTCTGTGTGGTTTAAAATTAGGAAAGTTTTGTGTCAAGATTGTGTCCTTTCCCCATGCTTATTTAGTCTGTATGCTGAGCAAATAATCTAAGAAATTGGACTATATGAAGAAGAACGTAGCAACAGAATTGGAGGAAAGCTCATTAACAACTTGCAATATGCAGACAATACAACATTGCTTGCTGGATGCAAGGAGGACTTAAGTCTCTTACTGATGAAGGTCAAAGACTAGAGCCTTCACTATGGATTACATCTCAATGTAAAGAAAACAAAAATCCTCCCAACTTAACCAATAATATCATGAAAAGAAGAGAATAATTGAAGTTTTTGGGGACCAATTTTACTTGGGTCTATAATCAACATTCATAGAAGCAGCAACCAAGAAGTCAAACAATGTATTGCATTAGAAAAAGCTGCTTCAAAAGACCTCTTTAAAGTGTTAAATAGCAAAGATGTCAGTTCAACAGCAAAGATGTTATGGTATTTTCAATTGCCCCACATACATATCAAAGTTTGGACAAAGAATAAGCAAGATTATAGAAGAATTGATGCATTTCTATCATGGTGTTGAAGAAGAATATTGAAAATACCACAGGATGCCAGAAGAACAAGTGAATTTATATTGGAAGAAGTACAGCCAGAATGCTCCTTACATGAGAGGAGGGTGAGACTTTTTTCCTTGTATTTTGGACATGTTCTCAGGAGGGATCAGTCCTTGAAGAAGGACACCATGCTTGGTAATGTCAGTGGTTATCAAAAAGAGAGAAAGACCCCAATAGAGATGGACTGACACAGTGGTAGCAACAAAGCGCCCAAACATAAGAACAATTATGAGGATGTTGCAGGACCTAACATTGTTTCATTCTGTTGTGCATACAGTGACTATGAGTCAAACTGACCATTAGCATGTAACAGCAACAAAACATATGTGATGTGAAAGCAGGGCAATGAATAAGGAAGAC
>NW_006408519.1:22567906-22569219 GCF_000296735.1 Chrysochloris asiatica | reverse complement strand
AAGTCCCTGGAGAAGGATATATCATGTTTGGTAAAGTAGAGGGTGAGTGAAAAAGATGAAGACCCTCTTGCCCCCAATAGATTAATTGACACAGTGGCTGCAACCCTGGACTCAAACACAACAATTGTGAGGAAGGTGCCCTACAGGGTAGTGTTTCGTTCTGTTGAGCATGGGTGACTATGAGTCAGAAGTGACTCCAGGGGACTTAACAGCAACAATACTGAAATGGTGGAAATGATTAGAAATAATGCCCGTGGTCAACTGTGGGGCTTTGAGACTTAATGTGTCTGAATGTAAGACTGAGGGATTTTTCAATAAGTATTCCCTGAAGGGGCTGACTATGCACATTCAAAAGTGATTTTTATAGACCGGAAGTTTCTTCTTGATGAATTTTAGCCCAACCTAGCCATCTCAGCCAGTTTTTTCCCTTTCTTTCTGGATTCTTTGTGAAATAATTGATTGGAAATATGCTCTTTGAGCTAAAAATATCGACACATGTTTATTTTCTGTATTGTTGTATTTTCCTCCTATTCCCTTGAAGCTCAAGTGTAATGTGAGATATGTCATACTGACTGTAGTTGTGGCTACTTGATGGTCAATTCGATTCAAAGATCCAGCTTTGGAGAAGGGACACTTAGTAAGAAATGTAAATTGTTGTACTTTGTTCTTCAGCCATCAAATATTCTTTGTTAACATCCTCATTTTCCATTAAATGAGCTATTGTTGCTATAAGTCACTGGTTCCTCTACAGAATTTGTAGCACAATAAACAGAGTGTAAAATGTATGTGATGAGGACTGCTTCTAATTTTCCTTAATTGTACATTGAGTTACAGCCAGCATGACCCTGACACCAACGTTACTTCCTCAAAACATTGCCTTGATGTACAGCAAATTTTTCTTCCATGACAGCTTTATTTCTTTGTAGAAAAATTGTCTAAGAGGTATTTCATTGTATGTTGCAACAGTGTAATTGGGCTCTGGCTGGTTTGTTCACTTAATAGGTGCAGTAATAATTAATTATATGTCACTTTTTGGTATATGGGTTTCTCATTCCTCTCCAGGTTGATTGCTTTATCTCACAGGCATTGAATGGAGTCACTCTGAAATAATGCCTGTGGGGAAGATGAACTTGCAGCTTTATTTGTCTCTCTTCAATCAGGAATTTGGTGTGTTCAGAGAGAAAAAAATGGCTGATATATATATATATATATCATTCAAAATAAAAAAGGCAACATTTAGCTAAGGGCAAAGTTGATAAGGGATGGGAAAGTGGGTGGAATGGAAATAGGAACCTTGGGGAGAATGTGGGATA
>NW_006408519.1:22561878-22566536 GCF_000296735.1 Chrysochloris asiatica | reverse complement strand
AAAATGTCAGCTTGAGGACTAAAGTGTGCCTGACACAAGCTATGTTATTTTCAATAACCTCATATGGATGCAAAAGCTGGACAGTGAATGATGAAGTCAGTAGAATTGATGCTTTTGA
Source organism: Chrysochloris asiatica (assembly GCF_000296735.1). NCBI lineage: Eukaryota > Metazoa > Chordata > Mammalia > Afrosoricida > Chrysochloridae > Chrysochloris > Chrysochloris asiatica. The sequence continues at coordinate 22,566,418 of NW_006408519.1, read as the reverse complement.
GTTATAGTTTTGGAGGAGTATATTGCAAGTGCCATGGGATGCCAAAAGAACAAACAGATCTGAGTTGGAAGAAATGCAGCCGAAGTGCTCCTTGGAGGCCAGGATGGCCAAACTTCGTCTCTCATACTTTGGACATCTTCTTATAAGGAGGGACCAGTTGCTAGAGAAGAATATCATGTTTGGTAAGGTGGAGGGTCAGAGAAAAAATGAAATGGATTGGCAAAGTGGCAGCATCAATGGGCTCAATTGTGAGGTTGGCCTAGGACTGAGCAGTGTTTTGTTCTGTTGTACATAGGGTCTCTATGAGTCAGTACTGACTCAATGGCACCTAACAACAACAACAACAAGGCACAAACATGATGATGGGTATGGGGATCCAGTTCCAAGAAAAATATTCATGGTGTTAGGCGCTTTCACATACAACCTATCATTTAATCCAAAATGAATAATTTTATATTTAACACATTCAATCTTAGTCCTAACTACTAATCCAATGTGGGTAAGGCTCTCCTTATTCTATTTTCTGTCTCCACTTGTTTTCTTAACTCTTTCTTGAGTTTAAACTACGTTTGTCATTGAATTCAGATATATCAAAGCAGGTACTAGAGACTTATGGCAAGATGTTGCACTAGGTAGACATGCTGTATAGACATCAAAGATAATTAGGTGCCATCGAGTCAGTTCTGACCCCTAGTGACCCCATTTATGAAAGAACAAAACACTGCCCAGTCCTGTGCCATCCTCACAATTGTTGCTACACTGCCACTGTGCCAATCCATATCATTGGGGTTCTCTCTCTCTTTTGCTGACCCTCCAGTACCAAGCATGATGCCCTTCTCCAGAGGCTGATCTCTCCTGATAATATTTCTGAAGTATCAGAGACGAAGTCTGGCCATCTTGACTTCTAAGGAGCATCCTGGTTTACTTCCTCCAACACAGATTTGTTTGTTCTTATGGAAGTCAGTGGTACCTTTAATATTGTTCTCCAACACCATAGCTCAAATGCATCAATTCTTCTAGTCTCTCTTATTTACTGTCCAATTTTCACATGTATATGAGGCTATTGAAATATCATGACTTAGGTCAAGTACATCATAGTCCTCAAACTGACATTTGTGCTCTTAAACACTTCTAAGGAACATTCTCATTGTACTTTTTTCCAACAAAAATTTGTTCTTCTGCCAGGCCATGGTACTTTTAATATTCTTCTCCAACATTGTAACTCCAAAGCAAATGAACTCTTTGACAATTTCAATCTTGTCTCCATTTATCATGATGTCATTTATTGAGCCAGTAAATTTTTGTTTTCTTTACATTGAGGTGCAACCCATATTGAAATCTTTGTACTTCATCAGTAAGCATTTTAAGTCTTCTTTGCTTTCAGCAAGCTATGGTGTATCATCTGCATATTGCAGGTTGTTAATGAATCTTCCTCCAATTCTGAAGTTACATTCTTCTGAATCCAACTTGAACCTCTGTAAGTTCCTTGGAGAAGTATTGTTCCAGCCATTTTTGGATTATCTTCAGCAAAATTTTACTTGCATGTGATATTAATGATATTGTCCTATGATTTCCACATTCCATTGGGTCACCTTTTTTGGGAATGGGTATAAATACGGATTTCTTCCAATTAATTGCCTGGTCTTTCAAATTACTTGTCATCGAGGAATGAGCACCTCCAGTGCTTCATCACTTTATTGAAATACTTTAATTTGTATTCCATCAATTCTTGGAACCTTGTTTTTAACCAATGCCTTCATACAGCTTGGAATTCTTCCTTCACTGCCATTGGTTCTTGATCATATGTTATCTCTTGAAATGGTTGAACATCGACTATTTCTTCTTGATACAGTTACTCTGTATATTCTTTCCATCTTCTTTTGATGTTTTCTGCATCATTAAATATTTTACTCATAGAATCCTCCAATATTTCAAGATGAGGCTTCAATTTTTCTTCAGTTGTTTCAGCTTGAGAAATGCAAACATGTTTCCTAACTCCAGGTCTTTGCTGCACATTTCATTATAATACTTGACTTTATCTCCTCTAGCTACCCATTGAAATATTCTGTTCAGCTCTTTGACTTCCTCATTTAGTCCATTTGCTTTAACATCTCTACATTGGAGAGCAAATATTAGAGTCACTTCTCATATTTTGTTTTTCTTTCTTTCCAGTCTTTTTAATGATCTTTTCCTCTCTTCCTGTATGCTATTCTTGATGTCATCCACAGCTCTTCTGGTCTTCAGTCATTAGTGTCTAATGCATCAAACATGTCCTTGAGACAGTCTGTAAAGTCATAGTAAAACAAGTCCAAGACCTCGTGAACTGGTTTTAATTTTCTTCAGCTTATGCCTGAATTTGCTTATGAGAAATTGATGGTCTGTCTCACAGTTGGCCCTGGAATTGTTTTGACCAATGATAACATTATTAAAACATAATGATAGCACCATAATATTTTCAGATATCATGCTGGAAGATGAGTCTTTCAAATTGGAATTCATTCAAAATGTGATTGGTAAAGAGCTGCCTTCTCAGGTAGAGTTGACTGTGATAACACTTACACAGTTAAACTTATGGGACCCTCATTTGCTGATGGGTGCACTACTCAAAATGAGGAAACACAGCTTAACATATCCGTTAATAATTGGAACATGAGATGTACAAACTAAGAACCTAGAATAATGGAAAATCATAAAAAAGGGAAGGGAATGCATAATGATACATATCCTAGGCATCAGTGAGCTGAGACAGACAAGCATAGACCATTTTGAATGACAATCATATGATTTACCATGCTGGGAACAACAAATTCAAGAAGAATGGTCTTGCATTCATTATTAAAAAGAATATTTCAAGATCTATCTTGAAGTACAATGCTATCTGTGATAGAATAATATCCATATACCTTCAAGGAAGACCAGATAGTACTACTCTTATTCAAATATATGTACCAACTACTAAAGACAGTGATGATGAAATTGAAGAATTCTTAACAGCTTCTTCATTCTGACATTGCCCAAACATTCAGTCAAGATATATTTATAATTAATGGGGATTGGAATGCAAAGGTCAGAAAAAAAGAAGAAGAAGGATCAGTAATTAGATAATATGGCCCTGGTGATAGAAATAATGCTGGAGATCACATGACAGAATTTGGCAAAACCAATGACTTATTCATTGCAAATACCCCTTTTTCAACAAAATAAAAGGCAATTATACACATGGACCTAACCAGATAGAATACACGGAAATCAAAGTGACTACACATGTGGGAAGAGACGGTAGAAAAGCTCCATATCATCAGTCAAAATCAGGTCAAGGACAGACTGTGGAACAGAACATCAATTGCTCACATATAAGTTCAGCCTGAAGCTGAGGAAAATTAAAACAAGTCTATGAGAGCCAAAATATGACCTTGAACTTATCCCACCTGAACTTGTAGACCATCACAAAAACATATTATACATTCATTAGCCACTAAAGACAAAAGAACAGAAGAGTTGTAGGATGACATGAAGAACATAATACAGGAAGAAAGCAAAAGGTGATTAAGAAGAAAAGAAAGAAAAATCCCAAATGGATGTCAGAAGAGACTCTAAAACTTGCTTTCCAGAATAGAGATACTAAAGCAGATGTAAGAAATAAGGAGGAAAAAGAGCTGAATAGAAACTTTCAAATCAGCTAGAGAAAACAAAGTCAAGTATTATAATGAAATGTGCAAAGACCTGGAATTAGAAAATCAAAAGGGAAGAACACACTCAGCATTTCTCAAGCTGAAAGAATTGAAGAAAAATTCAAGCCTCATTTTGCAATATTGAAGGATTCTATGGGCAAAATATTGAATGATGCATAAGCATCAAAAGAAGATTGAAGGAATATATAGAGTCACTGTACCAAAAAGAAATGTTCAACGTCCAACCATTTTAAGAGATAGCATATTATCAAAAACTGATGGCAGTGAAGGAAGAAATCCAAGTTACACTAAAGGTATTGTACAAGTACAAGGCTTCAGGATTAGATGGAATACAAATTGAAATCTTTCAAATAAAACTGATGTAGCATTGGAGGTGCTTACTAGTCAAAAAATTTAGAAGACAGCTACCTGGCCAATTTATTGTAAAAGATCCATATTTGTTCCCATTCCGAATTGTGGTAATCCAATGGAATGAGGTAATCTTTGGACATATTATTAATAACACATGCAAGTAAAATTTTGTTGAAGATAATTAAAAAACAGTTGCAAGAATATAGTGACAGGTAACTACCAGAGGTTCAAGCCAGATTCAGACAAGGAAATGGAACAAGGGTTATCAATGTTGATGTTATATGGATCTTGGCTGAAAGCAGAATATACCAGAAAGATGTTTACTTTGTGCTTTATTAATGTGCAAAGGCTTTCGGTTGTGGATAACAGTGAGAAGAATGGTGTAATCCAGAACACATGTGCTCCTGAGGAACCTGTACATTACCAAGATACAGTCGTTTGAACAGAACATGGGGATACTGAATTGTTTAAAATCAGGAAAGTTGTGTGTTAGAGTT
>NW_006408519.1:22558666-22561497 GCF_000296735.1 Chrysochloris asiatica | reverse complement strand
AGGATAAGCACTGGACTGTGAACCACAAGGTTGGCAGTTCAAACCTACCAGTTGCTCTTCAGAAACTCTAAGCAGGGTCTCTATGGGTCCCAGTCAACTCCATAGCAGTTAACAACAGCATATGCATGTGAAGTTGATCAGTGAATAGGGAAGACCATGGATAATTGATGCATTTGAGTTATGGTGTTGGAGAAGAATATTGAAAATACTGTGGACGGCAAGAAGAATAAACAGATTGGTCTTGGAAGAAGTACAGACAGAATGCTCCTTAGAAGTCAGATGGTGTCATACATCAGACATATTATCAGGAGGGACCAGTCCCTGAAGAAGGACATCATGTTTGGTGAAGTGGAGAGTCAGTGAAAAAGAGGAAGATCCTCAACAAGATGGATTGGCACAGTGGCAGCATCAAAGGACTCAAGTGTAACAACAGTTATGATGATAGTGTAGCCCTGGGCAGTGGTTTGTTCTGTTGTGCCTCGGGTCACTATGAGTTAGAACTGACTCCATGACACCCAACAACAATAACAATGAACTTTTTCATCATCTCTACTCACAAATGAAGTCAATTTGATTGCTCTGTAGTCAATTAAACTAGGTCCGGGTTTATAGTTATGTTGTTTTAAAAAGTTATTTGCAATGAATTATTCTTGAAAAATTCTACCATGCATTATTTCTATCACCAAGGCCATATTTTCCAACTACTGACCCTTCCTCTTTGTTTTCCACATTCACATTCTAAATTCCAGTAATTATCACTACATTTTGATTGTATGTTTGATCAATTTCAGACTAAAGAACTTGGTAGAATTCTTCAATTTCTTCATCACTGACTTTAGGGCCTGGTGCATAAATTTGAATAATAGTTGTATTAACTGTCTTTCCTTGTAGTTGTATGGATATTATCCTATTATGGACAGCATTGTACTTCAAGATAAATCTTGAAATGTTCTTTTAATGATGAATGTGACACCATTCATCTTCAATTTTTCATTTCAGACATGCTAAACCATGTGATTGTCTCATTGAAAATGGCTAAAGCTAATCCACTTCAGTTAACAAGGCTTAGGAGTCTTGGCGTGGGGCTATAGGGTAAGTGCTAAATAGCTAGCCAAAAGATCGGTGGTTGAAATCCATCAGACACTCCTTGGATACTCTACTCTATGCAGGATCTCTATGAGTTGTAACACACTGGATGGCACTTTACAACAATAACAACAATTCCTAGTGTATCAATCTTTATGTGTTTTATTTCATTTTCAACAAATTCCACTTTTCCTAGATTCATATTTTGTACATTCCATGTTCTGATTATTAATGCATGTTTGCAGCTATTTTTTCCTCATTTTGAGTTGTGCGTCATTAGGAAATGAAGGTTCTGAAAGCTTTACTTTATTCATGTCATCATGGTCAATTCGACTTTGAGGAGACATCTCTTCCCAAGTCATATATTCAGTGCCTTCCAATTTGAGGATCTCATCTTCTGGCATTATATCTGACAATATTCTAGTGTTATTTGTAATGTTTTCATCTTCTAGAACTATACCTGACAATGTTCTACTGTGATTCAGAAGGTTTTCAGTGGCTAAACATTCAGTAGTCTGTCTCTCCTTCTTCCTAGTGAAGAAGTGAGTAGACCTTGAAAAGGGAAAGAGGAAAAGTTGGAGAGTAGATATTTGTGAAGTCATTTTCCTGCCCCTTCCAGGCAATATTAGGGTGATTTAGAAACTTTTATTTAGGTTTATGGGATTATAAGGCAGTGTTCTATTCCTTGATTCTCTCAAGCTCATGCCTTTCAGAGATGACCTGACAGCATGCTATGATGGCAAAATGTTAGAGCAAAAATGGAAAAGGAAAGTGCCAAGTAGGGGGACTCAAATAGCATCTTCTTTCCACTACTGTCCACCTGACCCGAATCGCATTCCCCACAGTGTGTTTGTGGTATGCAGGGACTCTGAAGTTCTCAGAACCCTAGAGATGAAACAGAAGTTACAGTCAACCTCACAGTATTAGCAGGAATAACTGGGTTAACTAAGGGATATTCTGGAATAGCTATGGGGAGGCCAAAATAATACAGTGGGGAAATGACCAGGCACTAAACCCAGTATGAAAACAAGTTCCCTCATTGCAGACACTTCAGTAGTGAACACAGCCCTAGTTCCTCCCAGGGGTAGAACAGAAGATTATAGATTCCAACACCCCCACCTTGAGAAGAAAAAGTAAGTGTTCCTCCGCTCCCAGGTTGGGAAGGCAGAGTGGTGGGAGCTCTTACCCAAACAATCTGTTTTTAAACCAACAAGAAACACAAAATAACAAACTGAGAAACCTTTATTGACAACATCAAATAGGGCAGAAGAACAAGAGGCAAAGTAATAGAAAAGAAATTAAAATATGGACAATAAAGGAAGACTGAGAAAAGGATTGGTTTTTATGCTAGTTTTTAGTACAGAACATTGTCTTGTATGAAAATATCTATATTATACAGGAAGACCCCAGGGTCCAAATGAGATCCGCTCCTAAGGGTATCTTTAAGTCAAATTTTCAGTCAGTTGTAACAGTTGCATGTGGTTCTTATTCAGTCTCACTTCAGTGTAAGGAAAGACTCGTAGCCTTTCCAGTGATTTATAAGCTGCTTGTGCAGCAAATGAAGGTGACTGTGATGAAGAATTTATTGAGAATGTGGTCATTTCAATCCTTTCAAAGTAAAGGCAAATTTAGATAGTATTAAAGGGCAAGTCCTGTAGGATAAGCACTGGACTGCTTAATCATGAGGTCGGCAATTCAAACTCATCAACTGTTCCTCGGAAACCCTATAAAATGTCACTCTGAGT
>NW_006408519.1:22556287-22557256 GCF_000296735.1 Chrysochloris asiatica | reverse complement strand
TAAGTGTTCCCTGACTTTAAGAAAAATTGCTAACATCAAAATTTGCCCCACTCCATATGCAAAGCTCTGCCAGAGAGTTCTTGTAATCCACAGTGAACACCTTCTTTTAAAAACGAGTCTAATTGGGGATGGCTGCCTGTGTTTCAGTTCTTCTCCTCACCATACTGGCTTGCTGTGTAAGTCATGGCTATCATCAGAAACATCAGTTAAGCCCTTGGTGTTTCTTGAAGGCACATAACAACTGCCCTCATCTGATAAATACTCAGCCACGCAAGCTGCTACCACTGAGGATGTGGACCAACAAGATTGACAAAGATATCACCAAAGCCATTATCATAGCCAATCCTGTTCCTGATACCACAAGTGTTACTTGATGCGACTTTTCTATTCAATGTTGTAATTCCTGCCAAATGATTGGGTGGGACCATGCAAATAAGGTATACAGGACTCTAAGGCTGGGATTGGTTAGTTTTTCCATCCAGCTAGGTTTAAAAGGAGCCATCTCAGAAATAGAAACAGAAGATCCCAGGACCATCAAGAAGGAAGAGCATGAGAGGATCATCAGATCCCTACCTAGAAAAATGGTGATGGCAGAGGTGACGGCAGAGTTAGTGACGTGTAGAGACAGAGTAGCTGCAGACTCTAGACTGAGGCATACCAGCAGTATGGCAGAGAAGAGACATTCCAGATTGGAGAATTGCTGCATTCTGAATTGTTTTTTGATCCTGATTATAACTTGTTCACTTCCTTAATGCAGCCCATAATCATGAGTATTATTATGAGTTCTGTGTGGCCATTGCAATGGATTATCTAATTCAGATGTGAAGAAGAGTTCTGTTAGAGGGATGATTGGAGTCAGAAGAGGGTAAAGATGGTTGTAGGGTAGAAGCACGTTTAACCTTCACTTCATAGGAATCAGCCTTGGGCTGATTTTTTTTTTTTAAGGTTTTTATTGTGGATTGAGTGAAA
>NW_006408519.1:22552703-22555077 GCF_000296735.1 Chrysochloris asiatica | reverse complement strand
TCTAGTTTCTTTGTTCCACATAAATTTCTAAGCTGAGTTCATTATTTTTGTGGGTTCTCTCTTCATTTTCTCCATTGTTGTTTTAATGTTTACTAAATAATTATAATTTTTCTTTTAATGTGAAGGTGAATTAATTTTCTTTGAGGTTACCCTGTAATTTATTAATTTCCCCCCATTTAAAACAGTCTGTCTTATCTCAAAAATCTCCTTAACTTTCCTACTATTTGGAAGTTTTGTATATACACTGTTCTCTCTTTGTGCTTCATAGTTGCCTTCATTATACATTGATGTATGGTTCTTTATTTTCAGTTTGTAGTTTTGTTTTAATTTAAATACTTCTATAGCTGAGTCCTTGTGTGGCACTGTGGGCTAATGTGTCAGTCTGCAAAGTCAGTTTAAACTGCAAGGTTGGTGGTTCAAGCTCACCAGCTGCTTCTTGGAAACCCTATACAGCGTCACTATGGGTCAGAATTGACTCGAAGGCAATTAACAACAACAAATATCTGGATTGAGTTCTGGATGGTGTTGTCATGCATGTTAATCTCAGGTTGTTGTCTGGTTCTCAGTCCAAAGAACACCCTTTAGCATTTTTTTGTAAAGTTGCTCTGTTGTTGTTGTTAAGTGCTTTTATGTCAGTTCTGACCCATAACAACCCTGTATAGGATTTCTGAGGAGCAACTGGTGAGCTTGAACCACTAAGCTTTGTGGTTCAAACCAATTTTGCAGTCCAGCACATTCATCCACAACACCACACCAGGTCTCCAAAGTTGGTCTGGTTATTACAAATCCCTTTAATTTCTGCTTATCTGAAAATGTCCTAATTTCATTGTTGTATTTGAGGGACCTTGCTTGCAACAGTTCAAGATGGCCATGCTGTATCTAGTTGGCTGTCTGTTCAGTCTCCCTCTCTTGCCCTCCCTGCTCAGCTTCTCCTCTCAGCAAAAACTCAATCCACATTTCTAACCTTTCTTCTAAAGCTCAGGGTTCCAGGATTGTCCTCTGTGTTTCATCTGGTATTTTTAAGATACTTCCTGATGAAGATCAAAGAACACAGCCTTAGGTATGGGTCACACCTCAATGTCAAGGAAAAAAAAAATTCTCACCACTGGACCAAGAAGTAGCATCATGGAAATTGGAGAAAAGATTGAAGTTGTCAAAGATTTCATTTTGTTTGGATCCACTATCAGCACTCATGGAATCAGCAGTCAAGAAATCAAACGACATATTGCATTAAGCAAATCTGCTGCACAAGACCTCCTTAAAATGTTTAAGAGCAGAGATGTCAGTTTAAGGACTAAGGTGAGCCTGACCCAAGCTCAATAACCACATATGTATGTGAAAGTTGGACAATGAATAAGGAAGACCATTTGTAGAATTTATGCTTTTGAGTAATGGTGTTGGATAAAAACATTTAGAGTACCATGGACTGCCAGAAGAAAAAAAAAATTGTTGGAAAAAGTACAAGAATGTTCCTTAGAAGTAAAAATGGTGACACTTCGTCTCCCATAGTTCAGACATATTATCAGGAGGGATCAGTCCCTAGGGAAAGACATCAGACTTAGTAAAGTGAGGGTCAGCAAAAAAGAGAAAGACCCCCAGTAAGATGGACTGGCACAAGCAATGGGCAAAAGTGTAACAATTGTGAGGGTGGTACAAGACCCTTCAGTGTTTTGTTCTGTTGTGTATACTGTTGCTATGAGTGGGAACTGATTCAACAACAATCACAATAGATGAACTCCTGGTGTGGTGCTGTAGGATAAGTACTGAGCTCTCTGTAACCCCCAAAGTAGACAGATCAAAGCCACCAGCTGCTCATTAGAAACACTTTACAGGGTTGCTATCAGTTGGAACTGACTCAATGGCACTTTAATAATAATATATGTGTTCAATATTTTTTTAAGGTTTTTATTGTGGATTGAGTGAAATTTTATAGGGCAGATCATCAGTTTTACATTCAACAAATCATACACCTTGTTTCATTACAATGATTATAATCCCCTCCGCGTAAAATCAGTTTACAGTATTTCTCTCTATTCACTTTAGCTCCTTTTTTTTTTCTCTTAACACTCAAGTATATATAATAATTTACACCACCAAAAGGCACATTCTGTAAGTCTGCCTCCTGGCTGCCATCTTTTAGTCCCTTTCTTTCCATGAATTTAGAGTCCTCAGCTGCTCCCTCTTTCCTTGTCCCCATCTCTGCCTCCATCTCTGGTGTTGCTTTTCTGGATAGGGTCCTGCATTCTGCTTGTGCTCTTCTGTTGCGGACCGTGTAAGACTAGTCAGAGGTTCGAGGCCCTATAGGGCCGAGTGTAACAAATGAGGCCACTGGCAGTTAATGGCAAATTGCTTTCATCTTAATATTCAGTTATAT
>NW_006408519.1:22544682-22551753 GCF_000296735.1 Chrysochloris asiatica | reverse complement strand
CCTGTACAGGGTTTCCGAGGCTGTAAATCTTTATGGGAGCAGAAAGCCTCATCTTTCTCCCACGGAATAGTTGGTAGTTGTTGTTGTTGTTGTTGTTATGTGCTGTGGAGTCGGTTCCGACTCATAGCAACCCTGTACAGGGTTTACGAAGCTGTAAATTTTTACAGGAGCAGAAAGCCTCATCTTTCTCCTGCGGAACAGCTGGTAGTTTCAAACTGCTGACCTTGTGGTTCACAGCCCGATTTGTAACTACTACGCTACCAGAGATGGTAGTTATTCACTATTAAATCATGAGAATCTTATCCCCATCTCTTTTAAATAGACTCATCTAGACAAGATGAAAACTATTCAGTGGGACTCTTTCATCCCCCTCACACTATTAATCTAAACTCCCCCTTGAAACCTTGTAAGCCAGTCACTTCGTGCCTTTATTACCCCCTCATTTTAGGTAGCCAATGTCAAGTTGCCCATCCCTATCCAGATACTTGCTGTGAAGACTCCTGCCCTCTCTGTTGGTATTTAGAGTTACTACTTCCATGAGTATAGGTCAAGTTCATCAAATTGTAACAATTGACTCTCGTTTCCTTTATGATTTTTGTTTTTTATCTTTATCTAGTCAAGTTCTGATTATCAAGTCATTGAGGCTAGTTCAAATGGGTACTATCTGCAAATCTGGGTGTTTTTGTGGCCTCCTCTCACTTCATATCAGCTGGATGCTTCACTCTCAGTGAAGCCCTTTGTGGCAATGTCCTTGTCCATGGGCTCAGATGTCCCCAGGTCTCACCACATTTTGGACCAATCAGCCTTTCTCTTCTCTCTCTCATTTCCAGGTCAACGGGAGTCTGTGGAACATGGTTGAACTCAGCCCATTTCTTCATTGCTACCTTTCCCCCTCTTCCACTCACCAGTAGACCAATGTCATCAGCAAGTTTACATGCCTGTTCATGTGTTCCCTTAGAGTTTCAGTCTTAGAGGGGGGTTTGTCCTGAAGGAACTTGATTGTTTGCCTTGATGGCTTCCCCGAAAACAACTTTCTTATTTTTGTAGTAGCCAGTCAGACTGCCATTTTGTTTTTGTTTTTTTCCTGATATTCTTTCTTTGAAGATGTGTCGTCTGTTGCTATAGCTGTTCCAGGCTGGTCTGCTTGTCCTTTCTAGTGGGAATGTCCCAGCTCAGAAGGTTCTGGATATGGGTGTTCAATATTTTGATAGATTTTGTGAGATAACTAGACTCAGATAGATGAAATAATTATCCCTAGGTCACAGCTAGTAATTGGTAGAACCAAGATTTGAAACTTAAACTTTTCTGGTTATCAGTTTGATTTTCTAACACTATGCTTAAGCCTTGCAATGATATGGTTATTATTTTTAATCTCAGTATTATTTTTAATCTCAGCTATTATTTTTAATCTCAGACTTTCAGTTATATTCTGTTACGCAATTCAATATTCTTTATTTGCCTTTGTCTTTTGTTCTTGTTTTTTTTTTTTCTTTTCTCTCGACTTTGTACTTTTTTTTTTTAGTTGTCATGAATTGAATCGAGCTCCAACCCTAAATTTTTGTTGTTGTTGCAGTCCTAACCCCATACCAGTGAACATGACTTCACTTAAAACTAGGATCTATGAGCATGTTATTAATTAAGTTACCATGAGGGCATACCAGAATACGGTGGGTCCTATAAAACAGAAGAGACACAGAGAGAGGGACAGAGGAAAGATGGCCATGCCAGGACAAAGCTGTACTGCAACTGCAAGCCAGGAATGCCTAGGACTACTAGTGCCTAGGAGGGACAAGAAAGGATCTTCCTTTTGAGCCTTTGAGGGGACATGGAAATACTGACACTCTGAACTCAGACTTGCAACCTTCAGATCTGTGAGACAATGCATTTATGTTCTTATAAGCTACCTAATTGGTGATACTTTATTACTAGAACAGCCCTAGGATGGTATTGCATTAATCATCCATTTTGCCTGTATCTTACCAATGCACTGAGCTCCCATGGTAGACAGTTTGTCCCTTCCGAAGACTTTTATGCATACCCTAAGCTCTGTGGTCTGAAGGATAACAACCACATGGAATGGCACCACCTAACTTGGCGTTTTTCCATATTTCATGAGGCAGTTTGTGAAGACAGCACTGTCTTCAGATTTTGAAGCCAACAAATTAAGAGTCCATTGTGTTTGAGAGGTCCAGAAAAAATAGGTCTAAGATTAATGGAATAATCATCTTCTAGGAAGTAAATTTACTTGGCGGCTTTCCACTAAAATGGATTTTCTAAAAAGTGTCAGATGGAACTAAAACATTTAAGACATATGGTGCATTAACTAAATGTTTAAACATTTGCCTTTAGCTGCGTGAACATATCACTGCTGGAATGAGCTCAGTGAGCTTTGCTGAGCAGTTTTGACTGAATCACTGTCCAGTAGAGAACTCTATTTCTTAACTCTCTTTAATATGAACCATCCCCAGATGCTTACAACAGATTACCAAATATGTGTTCTAATTTCACTGCTGAATGCAAATGCACATAAAAATGAAAAGTCCAAATGAGAAAATGTAACTGTAATCTCTGTCATTACCTTTTATTTGAAATAGACTCTACAGAAGGGTGTGAAGATGAGATGAGTATCATTAAGCATGAAGCAGTGTAATGCCACAAGCCTATTCTACTTTCAAAAACTCCCTTAATACTTAACTCAGGATCAGCAAACAGGCAGCAAGAGTGGGTGTGCTCCTCCTCACTCCATGCCCAGAGCAGACATTATGAATCAATCACAGCACTTATTTGTCCTGCTGAATCTGTCTTTGGTCTGTGAATTCTCCACCAAGCACTCCAGGCAACCACTGCTAATTGATCCAAGTTGGCACTTGCAAAGAAACCTATCAGAACACCCAGGCACAGAATACTAGTGAACCAGTGGGCTATTTCTATATCTGATATCTCTAGCAGGTGTGATCATTGCATACTTTTGGGATTTAGTCTTTACTTGGGAATTGTTGGGTTCTGGAAGAATCCACTAGGACCTGGGCTTTCCTCTAATTGTATAAAGCAGTCTTCGGTCTTCCAGGAAGGCATACAGATGTCACATGTGCCTATAGCCTTTCTTCCTACACTCTGGGGTTCTCGAGCTCAGTGAAAATGTTGAAGATTCTAGATCTATTTGAAATAGTATAAGTTAAGAACAACTGTTGTTGTTAGGTGACATTCAGTTCTCTCCAACCTGTAGTGGCCCTGTGTATAACAAAACAACTAGTGACCATGAAACCAACATTCACTTAATGTCTGTATATTAAAAATAATTTGCTGTGTATAAAAAGGGGGAGGGCTTGTCTTTAAATCTAACTGATCTTCAGTCACATTTCCTGCTTATAGGATATGTAAGAGTAACAGCTATTTTTTATGTGCCTGCCACGATGCTAAGCACCAAAGTACATTCACTTCCATGTAGCCTTAATAGCTTCACTCTGAAGCACAATATTTCAATTTTGTAGATAATGAAAGTAAGCCTTATGAGGGTAGAGGCTAGATGACTTATTTCAGATTACAAAGATAGGACATGTATGCATTAGGCAGAGCTGTGATGGAAGCAGATGGCAAACTTTAAATAATTGAAGACAGTGTAATGAAAGGATTGCCTACAAAGTATGGGTGGGGTTCAATAAACTAACATGGGATGATCCCAAACCTCCAGGGATGTGACTTGATCAGAATCTGTTAACTACCTCGGAAGCAGTGTTCCTGTTGTTGTTAAGTGCCATTGAGTAGGTTCTGATCCACAGTGACTCTGTATAGAGTTTCCAAGTCAGCACATTGAACTTCTGACCTTGCAGTTCAAATGGCTTTGCAGTCTGGAGCATTAACACACAGCACCACATCAGGAACATAGTAAAAGCCAGAGGACGAGAGAGATTCCCCAACAGGAATTGTGGCTTTAGGGAGAGGAAGGTCTGCAGTGCTGAAACTAACTACATCTTGACTCACAGGGGCTGGTGAAGTGGTTCATTTCTCCCATTGGTCCGATCTAACTGGAAGCCAGAAGAAAAAGGGAGCTTACAGGTGCAGTCATTAGAGGTCAGCTTAGAACGGGGCAGAAGATGAATCTGTGGGGCAAAAGTCTGATAGGCATGATCATGCAGAAGTCATTAAACCCACTATTGCTCCTCAGCCACTTTTTTAACTTCCCTTCATATCTCATCCTTTGCCTGGGTTTAGAACTATGGTCTACACACGGCCTGCCACAGAACAACCGCTCAATAAATGCTGCTTGTCATTGTCATGTTCTTCTTCTCCTTTGTCCAATGTTCCCTTTGCAAACTCTGATTAAAGTGATGGCTCTCAGTACAAAGGAAGTTTATTTTTAAATTCTGATGCTTTACTCACAGTCTAATTGACATTACGTTATAACGAGAGATAAGGTGGGCATTTATTTAAATTTTCCAGAAGAGAAAACCGAAGCTCACTGATTGCAAAGCCAACATTCTTTTTACTACTTGAAGTACTCTCCCATAAATCACTCACAGCAAACCTTTACAGTGTGACAGAAAAATGACAACTAAAGAGATTTTAATTTAATAGCAAATTTACTGCTGAACTGCTAACCACAAGGTCTCCAGTTCAAACCCACCAGCTGTTCTTCAGGAGAAAGATGAGGCTTTCTGCTCCTATACAGATTTATAGTCTGGGAAACCCTAGACACATTGTCGTTATGAGTCGGAACTGACTCACTGGCACCTGAAAACAACAACAAATTTATCTAGGCATGGATTACCCAAGTGATGACCCACACAAGGTCTTGAGCTATCACATGCCTCCTTCCTCTTTCTCTCCCGCCTCTCTCCTCCATTATGCCTGATCACTCCTTGTAATGATTAATCGCATGTGTCTATTTGGTGAGGCAGTTGTGTGGCTGCTGGTGTGAAGTAGTTACTGTTGTAATGTGCTGCTGAGTTGAGTTTTTACTCTGATGACTCATATAGGACTTCCTTGGCTGCCATGTTTATAGGAGCAGATCACCATGTCTTTCTCCTGGAGATCCTGAAGAAAGATTTGAACTATTTTGATGAGCACCAAGCACTTTACTGTGTCACCACCGAGGCCCCCTCACCTGTGATTAAATCAATTGGTCTTGGAAGCACAGATTGTCGTTCAAAATGGAATCACCTTACATGTAGTGTAAGGAAGCCACTTTTCACAATACAATCTAATATCACCAATCAATCACTTGAAAAAGGCATTTCCCTAGGATGGGTTCTGCCTCTAGATTCTAAGTAGCTATTTTGCAGAACTTTCTACCCACAGAGGAAGACAGAAGACAAGTGAGGACTGTCTGTAAGCAAAACAGCATCAAGGATCACTAGCAGACATCAGAAAATAGAAAAGAGACTCACAGAAGGTATCGTGGTAACCAAGACCCTGATTTGGACTTCTAGGCTCGAGAACAGTGAGAAAATAAATTTCTGTTCTTTAAAGCCACCCACTTGCGGTATTTCTGTGACAATATACGAGGTGACTAAGACATCCCTCTTCACACATTTCCCACTGTCATTCTTCCGCTGGTTTTCCACTCTTCTCCCTGTTTCCCATATCCTTCCCCATTGTCCCCTTCTTTCTTCTACTCCTACTCTCTCAATAATGTTGAAGAGATAGAACTTCAGGTTGCAATTTCAAGCCCTAAAAGCAAATGTGTGGATCCAAGTTCTGGTTCTGTCATTATGAACAGCAATATGATTTTGGAAGTTATTCAATAATGTCTTTGAACTTGGTGTTTTCTCATAGGTGAACTATAATAATAAACATGCTTACCTACTATGTCATGGAGTCCTGGTGTGGTGCTGTGGGCTAATGTGTCAGACTGCAAAGTCGTTTGAACTGCAAGATTGGTGGTTCAAGCTCACCAGCTTCTCCTCAGAAGCCCTATACAAGGTCACTATGGGTCAGAATCGACTTGACCTTGACGGCACTTAACAACAACAACAACTATGTCATTGTAAAAGGCAATAATGAAGACAAAAAACGTGCTGCTATGATCATATTTACTCTTCTTCCTGTTTCTAACTTTCCTTTCCACCTTACATTTTTCTCTTAAAGCTATGTCTTTAGTGACAAAATGTTTTCTGATTTCTAAATTAAGAAAAATTTGGAAGACTAGTGAATTCCATAATTTGAGTTCTGGGAGGAATTCCTTAGCTGCAGTTGAAATGTGCTAAGAAATGTTTACAAATGAAGTTTGTTGATGTATATTTTGAAGATGTTTATTTTTGTGGTATGAGATGCTTCTTGAAGGCAGTGTCCCTGTTGCAGTCCATTGAGAGACATCAACATCAGCTTCCAGGAATAGTAGCAATGCCGTCCTTTTAGAAGGGAGCTGCAAAGACCCATGGGTTGACAGAGAAGTTGCATAATTGTGCAATATTTAACTCCCTGCAATGACTCAAAAAGGGAGCTGTGTGCGAAGTGAACTTGTGGATAAATAACTGTAGGACAGAGATCTGCACCATCTGCAGACATTGCAGAAATGAACAGGGGAAGCCAACCAGCTGTGAGTGACAGAGATTAATCTTCAAAGTCACAAAGGCACGTAGTCCCGTTTGGAATTCAGGCAACACCAGAGAGCGTCACAGCCCTGGAACATTTCTTTGAGGCAATGAGGACATTTATCAGCCATAACTCTCAGGGGACTGCATGTCCTGAAATCCTTGATGCCACCAAATCAGAAAGAATGCCCAGAAGAATGACAATGCCTTTTAAAATTAGGAACCACCGCAAGATGTTCCATTCTTTATTTAAAATGACCATCCATGTAACTCACATTGGATTACACTGGCTCATGACATCCGGAGAACTAGAAGGAAATAGAGGGGTCACCACATCCCAACTGGTTGTGTTTCTTCTGGTGACATATGGATACTCTGTTTGGTATATAATACAGGTTAATGATAGTGACTATAAAGTTGTTAGCTTGAAAGAGGGTGCTTACAAATGAAATCAAGCAATTATTTGGAGTATTTAGTTAATGATCTGCACATATTTTTATAGAATGCATTTGCATTTATAAAATGTTGTTGTTGTTGT
>NW_006408519.1:22541545-22543922 GCF_000296735.1 Chrysochloris asiatica | reverse complement strand
ATCCTGTCGTATATTGTTCATTGCCATGGTTACAATCCCCTCCATGCATCATCAACCAACCGAAGGGTATACACTACAAGCCTGCCCCCCGGTCATCAGCACACAGCCCCTCTCCCTCTCTGTGTCTAAAGTCACCAGCTGTTCCATCTCTCCACGTCATCATCTCTGCCTCCATCTCAGGCATCACTGCTTCTTTGTAGGTTCCGCTCTCCGCTCTTCTCCCTTGATGGTCCTAGGGACCTCTGCTCCTAGACTGAAAAGTTAATCACTCCCCTCGTTGCTACAAAACATCTACCTGTACATTTCCAACCCTCACAAGCAGTCCTCATAACAATTATTCACTATTGTATCACAAGAGACCTATCTGCATTACGTTTCATCAGCCCCACCTAGACAGATTGGGTACTACTCTGTGGAGATTCTACCTTCCTTCACACTCTCTGGATCTAGGTTCCCTCTTGAAAGCTTGTAAGCCAGTCACTTCTTGCCTTTGTAGCTTTTCCACTTTGGGTAGCCAACGTCCAAGTTGCCCATCCCTGTCTACTCTGTGTATGGAGGGAGTGGTCATATATATTCTTATTTTCACTCTGTTCCTATACAGAATATCATTGTATCCACTTAAGAATAGGAGCTTCATCAGAAGCCTTACCATAAATTGAGCTATTCCAAAGTGTCTTTATAGAATTTAGGATTTGAATATCATACTAAATGCAAGTGTTCATTGTTTAATTTGTTCTCTTTTACTTTTTTCCTTTGCTGTTTTGGTGATACATTTAGTGATAAGGAGGAGAAAGAAGTGGCTGTGTGCTTCTATCATATTTACAGCCTTGGAAACCATAGACTGCAAGGTCAGCCTTGCAAACCCACCAGCCACTCCCTGGAAACCTCATACAGGGTCACTCTGAGTCAGAACTGACTTGATGGCACTTAACAACTCATGGGATCGCTATGAGTTGGAATCAATTTGACTGCAGTGAGTTTTGGGTGGGTTAGTGATAAGAATTATTATTTTGGGAAAATAACCTTTTACAAAAATAACTACTAACTTTTGAAAAGGATGCTGATGTTTCTTCAGTAAATGTGTATGTTTAGTTGTCATGTAATCACTAATATCATTATGGCTTCCAAGGTTTATATCAAATATCTGTGATCATTGTGAATAACTTATATGTTTATCGATTTTCTTGAGAAACAGAACTTCAGTACATATGGTCTCATTAAATATATACTTTTTTGTAACCTAAAAATCATTGCTTTGAAAAAAGGATTGTGGTAAAATTTCAAAAAGGTTACCAAACAGTAATATAAATAGCGATAGTTTTATACCATATAATAAATGCTAAAACTATTATAGTAAGAACTGCTCTCTATGCATTGGAAGTATCTACTGGAAGAACTCTCATTATTTCCACATGTTTCAAACACACCTAATCTACAATTTCAAGTTTCTTCCTGACTCCATGGCCTGGCAGTCTGGTAGCTTCATGTATGTTGTAGGGTGACACTGGTCATGGCAGACATGATGGTAAAGGTCATATGGTTGGTACAAGCAGAGGTATTAAACACCTCTCCCAACAAGACCACCACCAGAGACCAGAGGAGTTAATGAGTCCTAGACCCTAACATATAAGAGGAGTCCTGGTATGGCACTGTAGGATAAGCACTGAACTGCTAACCTCAAGATCAATGGTTCATACCCATCAACTGTTCCTCGGAAACCCTATGCAGGATCTCTATGAGTCAGATCCGATTGGATGGCACTTAACAACTTAACAACAAGCACCCAAGATCATTTTTGCATTACATCCGAATAGGTCCGAAGAAGAAAGGTTGCCCATCTCTGGTTGTTAATAAATATGTTGAGAACTGTTATGGCATGTTCATTTTCTCAATGAAACCATGGGTGAAACTGGAAGTAAAAATACAGACCTTATCAAATACATCACATTAAAAAATTATATATATAACATAAAATTGGATAATTTAATCATTTCTAAATGTATGAATCTGGGAAATTTGGAAGTTGTCAAAAATGAAATGGAATGCATTTTTATCGATATCTTAGGCATTGGTGAGCTGAAATGGACTGATATTGGCCATTTTGAATCTGGCATATGGTTTACTATGCTGGAATGACAAATTGAAGAGGAATGGTGTTGCATTCATTGTCAAAAAGAAACTCCAGATTAGTCATGAATTACTACGCTGTCTGTGATAGAATAATATCCATATGCCTACAGGGAAGCCCAGTTAATACCACTATTATTCAAATTTAGGCTACAACCACTAAAGCCAGTAGTTTATAAAAGAATTCTACTAACTTCTTCAATCTGAAATTGATCAAACATGCATTCAAGATGTATTGATCATTACTGGT
>NW_006408519.1:22520521-22521485 GCF_000296735.1 Chrysochloris asiatica | reverse complement strand
TTCTTCAACCCTTCTGTGGAGCATTTGGGTTTGTCTCCATATCATTCTTCTGAATTCCTTCTCAGGCAGTTCCAAAGCCTGATTTTCTTCTAATGGGAAGTCTATGTCTGCCTCCAGCTCATTTGTCTGTTAGTCTTTTCTGTTTTTGAACATGTGCTGAGATCTTTCTTTTTCTTTTTTTTCTTGGACACTTTCAATAGTTAGGTGCATTTTTAATGATTAAATGAATGTATGTTGCTGTATTGTTAAGCTTACTGAGTGTCTCCTGATGGATGTGATCTGGAGATAAGCTTCCCTTTTCACATGCAATGCCTAGCAGTTGGTATTGGCTCCTGTCCTGATGGTGGGATATTATGGGGTATGCTTGTAGCTTGGCTATATGGCCATGATGGCTGTCTCTTCTTCAGTAATGTAGGGGGAGAAAGCTCCCACCCCCAGGAAAAAAGTGAGACCAAAAGTACCCAAACCAGAAACAATATAAAAGCAGACACAACCCCCCCCCACACAAAAATAAATAAAACCATAGCTGACTGACCAGTAGCCTTTGCTGCACATGTCAGTATGTGTGCACAGTATAAACCTCCAGTACTCACCACCGTGGAGGTGTGCAGATAGATATTTAGAAATGAGTGGAAGAAAGATTGTCCACCCTTTTTAATCTCTTAAGGTTAGTTAGTTATCTGTGTATGCACAGTGGAATTCTCAAAATAGCTGCATCCTTACATACAGTAGTTGGTGTTGGCTGTTGCCTTTCACCAGGGGCAAATATGGTTTGGCTGTATGGCCAGACCTGCTGTCTCTTGTAAGGTAAGGCAGGAATAAAGAATCCTGCCCAGGTCAACTTTAGGGCTAAGTCCCAGTGTCATAGGTCATAAGAAGCAGCCAAAGGATTAGTTTATGGGACCACTGGGGCTCTCAGGGATTTCCTCCTTGTGGCATAGAAAAATTGTACTCTGTGGGTGCA
>NW_006408519.1:22515001-22519151 GCF_000296735.1 Chrysochloris asiatica | reverse complement strand
CGTGACAAACTATGGACATTGCCGAGAATGAGTATTCTGGAACACTTCATTGTGCTCATGAGGAACCTGTACATAGATCAAGAGACAGATGTTTGAACTGAGCAAGGGAACATTGTTGGTTGTTAAGTGCCATTGAGTTGATTTTGACTCATAGCAATCCTGCGTAGGGTTTCCGAGAAGCATCTGGTAGGTTTGAACTGCTGAACTGAATGGTTTTCAGTCCAATGCTGATCCTAGAGCATCACACCAGGAGTCAAAGAGAACACTAAATGATTTAAAATTAGGAAAGGTGTGTGCCAGAGTTGTATTCTTTCACCATACTTATTCAATCTGTGTGCTGAACACATAATCCAAAAAACTGGATTTATATAAAGAAGAATATGGCATCAGGATTGAAGGAAGACTCATTAACAGCCTGCACAATGGAGATGATACAACCTTGCTTGCTGAAAACGTAGAGGACTTAAAATACTGATGAAGATCAAAGACGACAGCTTTTGGTATGGGTTGCACCTCAATGTAAAGCAAACAAAAATCTTCACCACTGGACCAATAAACATCAAGATAAGTGGAGAAAAGATTGAAGTTATCAAAGACTTCATTTCCACAGATCAACCAATAACATTCATTGAAGCAGCAGTCAAGAAATTAAATGACATATTGCATTAGCCAAATGTGCTGCAAAAGACTTCTTTTGAGTGTTCAAGAGCAAAGATAGCAGTTTGAGTACTAGAGTGAGCCTGACCCAAGCCATGGTATTTTCAATAACCTCATATGCTTGTGAAAGTTGCACAATGAATAAAGATGACTGTAGAAGAATTGATGTATTTGAGTTATGGTTTTGGAAGAAAATATTAAAAGTGTTTTAATAGGAAGAAAAGACAAACAAATCTGTGTTGGAAGAACTCCAGCCAGAATGCTCCTTAGAAGCCAGGGTTGCTCGTCTTCTTTTCTCAGACTTCAGACATATTATTAGACAGAACCAGCCTCTGGAGAAGGATATCATGTTTGTAAAGTGGAGGGTCAGTGAAGAAGAGGAAAATCCCCAATGAGCTGGATTGGCACAATGGCAGCAGCAATGGGCTCAAGCATAGCAATGATTGTGAGGCTGGCACAGGACTGGGCAGTGTTTTGTTCTGTTGTGCATAAGGTTGCTATGGGTCAATACTGACTTGATGGCACCTAACAACAACAAATTAACAACAATCTGTTTTTTTTATTTTTATTTTTAAAATCAACTCATGATTTAAAACAAAACAAAAAAACAAAAAACAGATTGTTGTTAATGTTGTTAGTTATGGGTAGTTTAGGAGTTAATGAATTCAAAGAAAATTAAGGATAGGACTGAAAGGATGTGGAATGAAAGACTCAGTCAATATATAAAAGAAGCCAAGGCAAGTGTTACTGTTCCTTGGTCGTCCATCACTGCAAATGGCTCAGCAGCTAAAGACTCTTGCAAGCTGGTAGTCTTGCCATAGAAATAGGTCATTTGAATAAGAGTGACAAAATTATGGAGCCCAATATGGCCAGTGACATTCTGTTGACTAGTTCAGAACCAAAAAGAACTGAGTGAATAAAAATTCAATAAAAACCTAATCAGAGTCGAGTTCAATAAGTCTGAGAAATACTCTTACATTGAACTTTTTTGTGTGTGCTCTAATTATTGTTGTTGTTGTTGTTAGGTGCCATCATGTTGGTACCGACTTATAGTGACCCTATGCATAACAGAAGGAAATACTGCCTGGTCCTAGACCAACCTCACAATTCTTGCCACGTTTGAGCCCATTGATGCTGCCACTTTGCCAGTCCATCTCGCTGGGGGTCTTCCTCTTTTTCTTTAATTCTCCACCTTACCAAACATGATATCCTTTTCCAGTGATTGGTCCCTGCTGACAATATGTTCAAAGTCTGAGAGATGAATTTGGCCATCCTGGCCTCCAAGGAGCACTCTGGCTATACTTCTTCCAACACATATCTGTTGGTTCTTTTGGCAGCCCATGGCACTTTCAATAGTCTCCTCCAACACCATAACTCAAAAGCACCAATTCTTCTACGGTCTTCCTTACTCACTGTCCAACTTTCTCATGCATATGAGGTTATTGAAAATACCATGGCTTAGGTCAGGTGCACCTCGGTCCTCAAGCTGACATCTTTGCTCTTCAACACTTTAACAAAGTCTTGTGCAGTAGATTTGCCTAATGCAATACATTGTTGATCTCTAAATATTAATCAGCTATAAATTACCTTCTGAATGATCCATTCAGCTTTTGAAAATGGATTGGCCTTTTCATAGAAATCTATATTCAATGATAGAGATGTAATTAAAGTCTTTGACTTAGTTGT
The DNA here is from genome assembly GCF_000296735.1 of Chrysochloris asiatica. Lineage (NCBI taxonomy): Eukaryota > Metazoa > Chordata > Mammalia > Afrosoricida > Chrysochloridae > Chrysochloris > Chrysochloris asiatica. The sequence goes on along the minus strand of NW_006408519.1, from coordinate 22,516,808 downwards.
ACATTTTAGAGTGATCTTTTTTTTTCCCCCTCTGCATTCTTAGCTAGCAATAAAGAATGAGGTTGTAGTAAGCATTTCAAGTGCATGGAACTGGAGATGCACAATCCTAGAGACTTGACAGGAATTCAGTTTTCAGGGTCATTTGGTGCCACACACAAAAACCTCTTGTTTGTATCATCATCAGATTCATATTTGATAAGCAAGAAGGATAATTTAATTCACCATAAAGCTGTCAAGCACTTACTAATATGCCTAAAAGACTGCATCCTTCAAAGAATTATATGAGATGAAATATATTATTTCTGTCACTATGGAATAGTACTTGAAAGTGCAAAGAAAACGTTACTCAGTTAGAGCAGACAATGAAAAGAAATGTGGTAAAATGATAGATTGATTCATTGGCATGGTTGATAAAGTTTATATTTGAAGTGTAAATATAAGTCTAGGGCAAGTGTTGGTGAAAAAGTACTGACCCCCACCCCCTCCTTTGAGGTCTATGTCAAAGAACATTTTAAATGCTACAGAGCAGAGAAAAGATTTAAACTTAGTACTCTGACTTTTGGTGTGTGCCATCAAATTGATTCTGGTTCATAGTGGCCTCACAGGAGAGAGGAGGACTGCCTCCCTTAGAGTTTCCTAGAATGTAATCTTTACGGAGCACTCTGGGCGTAGCGCTGTAAGATCAGCACCGGACTATGAACCACAAAGTGAGAAGTTCAAACCCATCAGCTGCTCCTCGGAATACCTATTCAGGGACGCTATGAGTCAGAACGGACTCCACAGCACTTAGCAGCAACACAACAATCTTTAGTGAAGAGGTCTCCAGATCATTCCTCCACAAAGTCACTGGTGGGTTCAAACCACCTAGCTTTCTGTTATCAGCTTAATATTTTGACCAGGGATTCTTAGTGCTATGACTTAAAACAAAATAACAAAAAAACCCACTTCATCAACTTAAATTTGACCCATAGGGGCTCTGTGTAGGGTTTCTGATTGGACCGCTAACCAAAAGGTTGGAGGTTGAAACCCACCAGCCACTCCTTGGAAACCCAACGGAACTGAAAAAGACAGCTCTTTACGAAAGCAGACAGCTTCATCTTTCTCTCTTGGACCTGCTGGCAGATCTGAACGTCTGATTTTGTGGTTAGTAGTCTGTATGTGGTTAGTAGTACTGTGCCACCTATGTAATTCCTACAATAGTTGTATTACTTATACCAGATGATTTATGAAGAAATTTATTTATTTTTACTTTGTATTGTGAATTGAATGAAGGTTTACAAACAAGATTGTCAGGTTTATATTAAACAAATCCTATACTTTGTTTCATCTCCATGATTGCATTCCCTTCCATGTAACACTAGTTATCCCATTTCCTCTCTGTGACTTCTAGTCTCATTCTACCCTCCTTCCCATCCCTTCTCAACGGTGCCATTAGGTAAATGTTGCCCTTTTGATGTTGAATGGTAGAACATTTCATGATGAGCAGACCTTACTAGTGCTGTTGTCCCTTCTGTAAACCTATTTACTTCCTGGCTGGAGACTGGGCCACGAGGATGAGTTCCTTTCCAGACCTGAAGGGTAGTTGAGGGCCATAGTCTCAGGTTTCTCCAGTCTCTTTATTTTCCTTTCTTCTTTTAAAAGTTTTTTTTATTGTGAATTGAATGAAAGTTTACAGGACAGATTATCAGTTTTACATTCAACAAATCATATACTTTGTTTCATTACAATGATTATAATCCCCTCCATGTACCATCAGTTAACAGTATTTCTCTCTATTCATTTTAGCTCTTTTATTTTATTTTTTAAA
>NW_006408519.1:22505212-22514431 GCF_000296735.1 Chrysochloris asiatica | reverse complement strand
CCAGTCATTAAAAAAAAAAAAAAAAAACCTCAGTTTTGTTCCCCATCTTCTGCTGCTCTATCTGGGACCTTCTAATGTGATCCCTTTCAGAGCAGTTAGTAGTGCTTTTGGTTTTAGAGGTGTGGACACTGATGTTCACATGTTCCATTAGTCCGTTAGACTGATTCCAACTCTTCAATTCTTATCACTCTTCTTTCTTCTGCACATGGAGAGACGAATAGCTGCCCCTTAGACATCCACCAAAGAGCTTTTAAAATCCCAGGTGCTATTCAGCAAAGTTGGATGCAGAACATTTCTTTGTGGACTACATTATGCCAATTGACCATGGCATCTCCCGTGATTATGGTCCTGAGCCCCCAGGCCCAGCAACTCATTGCCTCAAGATGTTTGATAAGATCTAAGACTTTTTCATCATTTGCCTCCTGTATACTCTACCACATTCATAGTTGTGTTTGTAGGAAAAGTAAATACTCATGTACCGATATCCTCTTTCCAACTCTCCTATGCTTGTGGGGTATAAAAAATATTTATAGATCCCACTGTTTCTCCCATACCCATTCAGCCTGTGTCTCTGTCCATGTATCTACCCGCTGGGATAATTTTTTATGATGATGTTAATTAAGTCAGTTTAAGAATGATTTGACATAACTCATAACATGGACATGGGTAAATGATGGTTAGCAAGTCATGGCTATCAGATGCTTTTAGAGACTGGTAGCAACATTGGATGCTCTTAAATACTTAAGTGAAGAAAGTATAAATTCACATGTAAAAGACCTTTGTAAAATTTTAAATGCCAAACATTTATTATTATTAATGCAGTCAATTATTGGAACATAAAATATCAAAACACTTTAATAAACTTAGTTTACTGAAAAATGAATTCAACTAGCCAGTATAATTATATTGCTGTCAGGTAATATATACTTTAAGGAAAGAAGTATTACTAGAGATAAAGAAGGCCATTAAATAAAGATAAAATATTCAACTATCCAGGAAGCCATAATAATTCTAAAGTAGTATGCATTTATTAGCCTAAAAATATATATAACAACAATTATTAGTACTAAAGGAAAAAAAACACCAATTTCTTCATCTAAGTGGAAGATTTTAACATATCTCTCTCAGTTGATAGATTAAACACACAAAAAAGACAGAATTAAGAAAATTTGAATAGAGTCTGGTAGATAGTTAGAGAATATTGTATCCAACAATTATAAAATACATGTTCTTTTTAAGCAAACAAAAAAGATTTATGGGAATTTACCATGACTAAGCCACAAGTTTCGCCTTAACAGACTTCAAAGTATTGCTATCCATGGCAAAGACTAGCTAGATAGTCATTAAATGTGCTTTTACTTTCTATTGTTGTTGTTAAGTGCCGTCAAGTCAGTTCTGACCCATAGAGACCCTGTATAGGGTTTCCAAGGAGCAGCTGGTGAGCTTGAACCGCTGACTTTGCAGTTCAAATGGCTTTGCACTCTGGCATATTAACCCACAGCACCACACCAAGACTTTACTTTCTGTATACACAGCTAAATTACATTCTATAGTTTTCTTGCATCTAGATGGGAACATGGTCCAAAGGAAGTGAGTAAAAGTGATTGTCCTTCTAAACCTGTTGTTGTTAAGTGCCATTGCTGACTCATAGTGACCCTATGCACAACAGAATGAAGCACTGCCCAATCCTGGGCCAACCTCACAACTATTGCCACGCTTGAGCACATTAATGCTGCCACTTTGCCAATCCATCTCGCTGGGAGTCTTCCTCTTTTTCTCTGACCCTCCACCTTACCAAACATGATATCCTTCTTCAGTGACTGGTCCCTCCTGACAATAAGTCATAAGTATGAGAGATAAAGCCTGCCCATCCTGGTCTCCAAGGAGCACTCTGTCTATATCTTCCAACACAGATCTATTTGTTCTTTTGGCAGCCCGTGGTACTTTCAATATTCTCCTCCAAAACCATAACTCAAATGCATTAATTCTTCTACAATTTTCCTTAATCACAGTCCAACTTTCACATGCATATGAGATTATTGAAAATATCATGTCTTGGGTCAGGTGCACCTTAGTTCTCAAACTGACATCATTGCTCTTGAACACTTCAAAAAGTCTTGTGCCGCAGATTTGCTTAATGCAACATGTCATTTGATTTCTTGACTGCTGCTTCCATGAGTGTTGATGGTTGACCCAAGAATAAAGTCCTTGACAACTTCAGTCTTTTCTCTGTTGATAAGAATGTTGTTTATTAGTCCAGTGGTGAATATTTTTGTTTCCTTTACATTGATATCCAATTGATACCGAAGGCTGTGTTCTTTGATCTTCATCAGTAAGTATTTTAAGTCCCCTTCAATTACAGTAAGCAAAGTTGTATTATATGCATATTTCAGGTTGTTAATGAGTCTTCCTCCAATCCTGATGCAATGTTTTGCTTCATATACCCCAGCTTCTCGGATTATCTTCTCAGCATACAGGTTGAATAAGTATGGTGAAAGAATACAACCATTTCACACACCTTTCCTAATTTTAAACCATTCAGTATTTCCATATTCTGTTCGAACAACTGCCTCTTGGTCTATGTACAGGTTCCTCGTGAGCATAATTAAGTGTTCCAGAATACTTCACAGTGTTATCCATAGTTTGTCATGATCCACACAATTGAAAGCTTTGCATTGTCAATAAAGCACAGACAAACATCTTTCTGTTATTCTCTGCTTTCAGCCAAGATCCATCTAATGTCAGAAGTGGTATCCCTTGTTCCACGTCCTCTTCTGAATCTGACTTGAAACTCTGGAAGTTCTCTGTCAATGTATGGTTGCAGTCATTTCTGTACTAACTTTAGTAAAACTTTACTCACATGGGATATCAAAGATATTGTCCGATGATTTCTACATTCCATCGGGTCACCTTTCTTTGAAATGGGGACAAACATGGATCTCTTCCAATCAGCTGACCAGATAGTTGTGTTCCAAATCTCTTGGCATAGATAAAGTGAGTGCCTCCAGTGCCACCTTACTTTGTTGAAAGATTTAAATTTGTGTTCCATCAATTCCCAGTACTTTGTTCTGTGCCAGTGACTTCAATGAACCTTGGACTTCTTCCTTCAGGATCATTGTCTCTTAATCATGTGCTACCTCTTGAAATGGTTGAACATTGACTATTTCCTTTTGGTATAGTGACTCTGTGTATTCCTTCCATCTTCTTTGGATGGTTTCTGCATCATTCATTATTTTGCCAATAGAATCCTTCAATATTGCATTTTGAGGCTTCAATTTTTTTCTTTAGTTTCCTCAGCTTGAGAAATGCTGGGTGTGTTCTTCCCTTTTGGTTTTCTAACTCCAGGTTTTTTGCACATTTCATTATAATATTTGACTTTGGCTTCTCAAGTTGACCTTTGAAGTTTTCTGTTCAGCTCTTGTACCTCCTCATTTCTTCCATTTGCTCTAGTATCTCTATGCAAGTTTCAGAGTCTCTTCTGACATCCATTTTGATTTTTTCCTTCTTTCTTGTATTCATAATGACCTTTACTTTCTTCCTGTATGATGTTCTTGATGTCATCCCACAACTTTTCTGGTCTTTAGTGTCTAATGTATCAAATCTGTTCGTCACGTAATCTCTAAATTCAGGTGAGATATATTCAAGGTCATATTTTTGACTTTTGTGGACTTCTTTTCATTTTCTTCAGCTTCAGTCTGAATTGCACATATGAGCAATTGCTGGTTGGTTTCACAATCTGCCCTTGGCCTTGTTTAGGCTGAATATATGGAGCTTTTCCAAGATCTCTTTCCACAGATGTAGTCAATTTGATTTCTGTGTATTTCATCTGGTGAGGTCCATGTATATAGTCATCTTTTATGCTGTTTAAAAAAGGTGTTTGAAACGAACAAATCATTGGTTTTGCAGAATTTTACCATGCGATCTCACACACCATTTCTCTCACCAAACCCATGTTTTCTAACTACTGATCCTTCCTCTTTGTTTCCAACCTTTGCATTCCAATTGCCAGTGATTATCAATAGATCTTGATTGCATGTTTGATCAATTTCAGAATGAAAAAGTTGGTAGGATTCTTCAATTTCATCCTGACTGGCTTTAGTGGTTGGTGTGTAAATTTGAATAATAGTGGTATTAACTGATCTTCCCTGTAGGTGCATGGATATTATCCTACCATAGACAGCACTGTACCTCATGACAGATCTTGATATGTTCTTTTTGATGATGAATACAATGCCATTTCTCTTTAATTTGTCATTCCCAGCACAGTAAACCATGTGATCATCAGATTCAAAATTGCTAATACCAGTCCATTTCAGCTCACTAATGCCCAGGATATCAATGTTTATGCATTCCATTTCATTTTTGGCAACGTCCAATTTTCCTAGATTCATGCTTCATACATTCCATATTCTGATTATTAGTGGATGTTTACAGCTGTTTCTCTTCATTTTGATTTGTGCCCCATCAGCAAATGAAGGTCCCAAGGGCTTTGCTCCATTCGCGTCATCATGGTCAGCTCTACTTTGAGGCGGCAGCTCTTCCCCAGTTGCATTTCGAGTGCCTTCCAACCTGAGGAGCTTATTTTCTAGCACTATATCTGACAGTGTTTCTCTGCTATTCATGAGGTTTTCAGTGACTAAAAATTTGAAGTAGTTCGTTTCTCCTTCTTTCTAGTCTGTCTTTGTCTGGAAGATCATCTGAAACCTGTCCACCCTGGGTAACTCTACTGGTATTTAAAAAACCTGTGGCATAGGTTCCAGAATCACAGCAACTCATAAGCCACCACAGTATGATAAACGGACAGATGAGTGGTGGCCCCTGGGAAACATCTGTGTGATTACTGCACACTCTTTCTCTTCACTCATCATCAGCCAACTGGATGTGACAGGGTCTCCATTGAGAATAATGGGGGATACGGTTGCCAGATACACATTGCCTAAATCCCTGAATCATCATGTGGAAGAAAACCAGACATGAAAGTCTGATGATTTTTGTGAGAAATAAACTTTTTTTGTGTGTGTTAACACCCTTAGATTTAGAACCGCTTATAATACCAAGTAGCTGACTAAAACAATATCATGCAAACACATCTTCTCATTACAGTTGTTCTAAAAATCAAGCATAAATAATAGTGGCAAAAATAATATGTTTAGAATCGCTTAAACACATTTGTAAACAACTCCTCGATGAAAGTATAAAGATAAAAATTATAATGTACTCAATTTAGTATGATGATTAAAATAGCTAAGGTAATATTTATAGAAAGACTATATGACTATAAGTGTTAATATTAGAAAAAAGTGAAGTCTTAAAAGTAATAAGCACATTTCTAATTTAAGAAATTAGAAAAATAATTATAGAATAAATAAGTAAAATTGAAAACAAAAACTTAATAAGGCATGAAAAAGAAACAAAAGTCATAATACTTTGAGAAGAGGGAAAAAGTAAAATTTATGTTTGTTTAGATGAAATTATAAGAAAATGCAAATAATTATGAATATTAATAGCAGAATAGAATGTTGAAGAAAAACTAGCTAAATTGTTCAAATTAATGTCTATTGTGATTTGAAGAAGCCCTAGTGGCACTGTGAGGTAAGCACTGAGCTGCTAAATGCAGATTGGCAGCTCAAACCCACCAGCTGTTCCACAGAAGAAATAGGAGGCTGTCTGATCCCATAAAGCTTTGCAGTCTCAGAAACCCTAAAGAGGATCACTGTGAGTCATAATCAACTCAATGATACTTTGGTATTGTATTTTTATATATTAGCACAAAGAAAAATCATAATATGTATTTCTAAAATATAGCATTTATCAAGCATTACAGAATATAAAATATCTAGAAATAAAATGTGAAAACTCTCTGTGGGAAGAAATATATAAAACGTAGTTTGAAAAAACTTTTAAATACCTAAGAATTGAAATGCCATATTGTGTCTTTGGTGGGGAAGATTCAATATCATAAGAACATCAATTCATCTGAAGTTGATCTATAGAGTGTAGCCAATTCCAATTTTCAGTCAAAACCAATCAAAATCCCAAAAGGATTTTTGATGCATTTGACAGGTTATTTCAAAAACGTTATGGGAAAATAAAGGCCTAAAATTAGTTAAGGCATTTCTGCAGAGTCCTATTTCTATATAAGGAAAGAGATTTGCCCTAACATATTTAATCTTATTTTAAAGTCATAGTAATTAAGACAGTGTGTTATTGTTGTAGACATATATAAAGTGACACACTGAATAAAAAGAAAAACTCAGAAACAGGCCTACTTCGCATATGGAAATTTAATCTACATCAGACCAAACATTGCAGTTGACTGAGGAAAGAATGGACTATTTAATAAGTAGTGCTGGGACAACAGGTTATTCATATAGAAAGTCAACAATAACAAAAAAAGAAATTGGTTCTGTACCTCACACCATAAACCACAATAAGTTCCAAGTAGATGAATTTCTTTCTTTTTTTTTTTTAGGCTTTTATTGTATATTGAGTGAGTGAAGGCCACACAGTGCACATCATCAGTTTTATATTCAGCAAATCATTATAATGATTACAATCCCCTCCATGCACCCTTAGCCAACAGTATTTACCTCTATTACCTTTATTTATTTTTTTGATCTACACATATCACATAGAAAATAATATTCATTTAAATGTCCAAAGGACACAGTTTGCAAGCCAGCCTCCTACCTCAAACACTGCTGTTCTCAGTCCGTGGGCCTATAGTCCTCTGCTCTTCTTTCTCTCTATGCCATAGCCTCCGCCACCATCTTTCTTGTTGCTGCTTTTCTGGGTAGGATCCCTCGCTCCTCTCATGTTCTTTCCTCTTGATGCTCCCAGGGTCCTCTGTTCCGGAAATGACAGATTAACTGCTTCCCCCTTTTAGTTACACCTCTTCTACATTTACAGTTGTGACAATCACCATTAGACCTGAAAACAATTACTGGCAATTGAATCATAAAATCCTGTCCCCCTCATCACCAGACCCATCTGGATGAGAGGAAAACTATTCAGTAGGGTTTCTGTCTTACTCTCCTCATTCTGGCACTAAGTACCCACATGAAAGCTTGAAACCAGTCAGTTCATGCCTTTATAGGCCCCCAACTTTGATAGACAAAGTCTAAGTTGTGAATGCTGTAAATTTGATAGCCAGTATTTCAGAACTTTTAGAAGAATCTGTAGAAGAAGCTTCTTTTGAATTTGGAGTAGGAATGGTTTTTTAAACACACAGCAAGAAAATTGAAATCTGAAACTCGAGTTCATGTATAGAAACATGCCGCCTTAGCAATGAAGAGAAGTCCTTAGATTGGAAACAGTTATTTTCAATCCATAAAATAAATTAATGACTTTAAGTCCAACAAGATGATACTGCAACAAGGAAAAAAGACTTAAACATATATCTTACAAAAGAGGAAATGCAAAGGACTAAACATGTGACAAGATATTCCACTTTAGTATTAATCAGGGAAAGAGTAATTTGAGATAGCATTTCATGCGGACCAGTTAACCACAGATAGATTGGTAGATAGATAGATAGATTGATAGATAGATTGATAGATGATAGATTAATATCAAGTGTGATGAAGCAATGGAAACACTCATCTTCTTTTCAGTAGGAGTATAAACTAGTACAACTAGAAAGTGGTGTGCCATTATATAGAAGAGAAGAAGCAAACGAGCATCCTCAGCAACCAGTAACTGCATTCCTAAGTATGTGCCTTGAGGGCTTGTAGCACTTTGACATCAGAAGACACACGATCTTTCAAGAATCTTTGAGCCCAACAGCAGAAAACTGAAAACAACTCAAACTGTATTGTAACAGTTGAATTGACTGTAATACTACCCCTTAGTTTAAAGAGTGTTAGCTATGAGGTGAAGTAAAAAATTATCTGCACTCCAGTTGTATTAAAAAACCCATCCACATCCACAGCTGATGTCAACACTGAGTATGCACATGAAATGATTCTGTCAAATAAATGAGTACCAGTGGATTATGTGGCAAATCAGCCAGGGCTCTGCCTATGAAATAATCCACGATTGTCTAGGGTTTTGAAAAGTTTGTGTGAAATGGGTACCAAAACATTTAGTGGAAAAGCATAAACAGAAACGTTTGGACACCAGAACAGAGAATTTGGACCAATACTTGAAGGAAGGTAAAAGTTGTTTGTTTGTTTTTTAATCATTACTGGAGATAAGACATTGATTCATAACCATGAGTAAACAGTAGAGTATGGAATGGAAACATCCTCATTCACTGACCAACCATAAGCTGGAAAATTGATGCTTACAGTTTTCTGGGATCCTCAAGGCCAGTATTGGACCACTATCAGGAAAAGATTCAATTATTCACAGTGCTCATTATGGTGAGATGCTCACTGAAGAGCTGAAGTCTAAATTGGGATTAAATGCAGAGGACTGCTATCCAAGGGCATTGTGATCTTGCATGATAATTCATGTTCACATACTTCTAACCACATGACTGGCACTGCAGAAATGTCATTTTGAGGTATTAAAGTGTCCACCCTATAGTCCTGATCTTGCTCCATCAGACTTTCACCTGCTTGGCCCCTTGAAAACAGCCCTTCAAGGACAAAGATTCATCTCTGATGAAGAAGTGAAGATATAGCCATGCATTCATGGCTTTGCAGCTCAGCCCAAAATGTTTTAAAATAAAGGAATATACTTGTTGACAGCATCAACAAATAAAGGACAAAGTTTTTTGTCAGTTGGACAAATGTATTGAAAATAAGGAGATTATGTTGAAAATGATGGATTTGTCTTTTCTAAAAGTTTATTAAAATAAATTATACAGTCAGAGTGCGGATAATTTTTGACTTATATTTGTACATGCTTAATATGGATCAATCTTAAAAACGTAATATGGAATCTAAGGAGACTACCATAAAAAATTACATGTAAAATTCCTTTTGTATATATAAAAAGACCAAACTCAAGCATTATTGTGGTAAAGTATAAAGATGTATATATATACCATACCTAGATGGTAATATGGAGTCCTGGTGAGGCGCTGTGGGTTAATGTGCCAGACTGCAAAGCCATTTGAACTGCAAGGTCAGCAGTTCAAGCTCACCAGCTGCTCCTTGGAAACTGTATACACAGTTGCTATGAATCGGAACCTACTCCATGGCACTTAATAACAACAACAGTCAGAAAGTACATAGAAACAGAGAATATTGGTACAGAATTTAAGATGGTGGT
>NW_006408519.1:22498060-22505112 GCF_000296735.1 Chrysochloris asiatica | reverse complement strand
CGCTGTGGGTTAATGTGCCAGACTGCAAAGCCATTTGAACTGCAAGGTCAGCAGTTCAAGCTCACCAGCTGCTCCTTGGAAACCCTATACAGGGTTGTAATGGGTCGGAATCGACTCGACGGCACTTAACAACGAAGATGGTAATATATGGAGTCATGGTATGGCCCTATGGGTTAATGCTCTGGACTGCAACATCAGTTTGAACTGCAAGGCTGGTGGTCCAAGCTCACCAGCTGCTCCTTGGAAACCCTATACAGGGTTGCTATGGGTCAGAACCGATTCAATGACACTTAACAGCAACAACATATGGTAATATATATATATATAAATACATACATCTTTGTATGTTACCATAATAACACTTATTTGATTTTGGTCTTTTTTCACATATAAAGATGTATGCTATAAGAGAGTAGGAGTCCTGGTGTGGTGCTGCGGACTAATGCGTTGGACTGCAATGTCGGTTTGAACCTCAAGGTTGGTGGTTCAAGCTCACCGCTGCTCCTTGGAAACTGTATACACAGTTGCTATGAATCAGAACCTACTCCATGGCACTTAATAATAACAACAGTCAGAAAGTACATAGAAACAGAGAATATTGGTACAGAATTTAAGATGGTGGTTAGTCACCCTAGGAGAAGCAGAAGGGAGATGTGCTTGGGGAGGGCTACAAAGGATTTTTCTAAGGGAGTCAGAATGCTGATTGTCTCAAATCTTTGGTGAGTACACAAGTGCTTATTTATCTTGTTTATCCCTCAGATGTATATTTTGTTCACTGTTTAGTATATAAATTTCCCAGTAAAATTATATTCAGTTTTTTCACATGTGTGCTTATAGTGAATATTGCTTAAGGCTCAGGATAGTCTGTAATCATTTTGGATTTTCAAGAGAAAAATGGAAGTTTTTGATGATCAGAACTGAGTTTTGCACCTGCTTTCTCAAATAGAAATGAGATGGTGCTTTTAAAAGTTAGCTTTGAGAAAAGAAGAGCATATTAAAAGAGCCACACAGCACATCATTGCTATAATATTAGAAACGGAACCAACCACAATGTCCCCGGGGGGATGTGGTTTCAGGCAATGAATGTAAGGTGGTACCTCTCTACCAGTAGCTCCGCCAGTGCAACATAATAACCAGAGCTTGGTGGGAGTGTGCTGTGGTTCCAGGTGTCTATAGAGAGGTGCCATGGGCACAATCCACGTTTGTGAATGATTTTAGATGCAGCCAACATTCCAGACAGAGGCAAGGAATGTGTGCAGTGTGACGGAGACAATGTGCACTCTCACATCCTGGGCGAATCAAGAACCTGGGGCTGAGAAAATTGATGTGAGAAGGAAAGATGATTCCCTGAAGTGACTTTTGCAGGTTTGCTGTTGTGGTTGTTGCTATGTGTCTTCAAGTCAGTTCTGACTCACAGCGACCCAATATAAGGTTTCTGAGGCTTTAAATGCTGTGGGAGCAGAAAGCCTCATCTTTCTTTCTTGCAGCAGTTGGTGGATTCCAAACACTCACCACGTGGTTAACAGACCAACCTGTAACCCATGACGGCACCAATGCTCTTTGCAAGATTAAGAGGATTAAAGCAACATAAGACGTTAACAGGGGAAATCAGAATAAATATCGAAAATAGTCTGAGTCATTTAAGTGATTCTAAAATGTCTTTGCATTTCATTTCTGTGGACCAGACTCCGCTCAAAATTCTGTTATGATCAGGGAGAGAGATCCTTTTACAAATGAAAAAACTTTGATGTTCTTAAGCATCGCTGAAGAAGTCGGCATGAGTAGCACTATAAGCACTGGACTGCTAACCGCAAGGTTGGCTTTTCAAATCCACCAGGCGCTCCTTGGGAACAAGATGAGGCTTTCTGCTCTTATAAAGATGTACAGCTTTGTTTACCTCACGAGTCGAAATCAACTTGGTGACTGTGGATCTGTCTTGTTGTTGTTTATACATGTATACATGCAAAGTAAGAAATATAAGCTTGCAGATGGACTTCGACAAAGACTTGGAGTTTTTCTTTGCAAATTACACAAACTGGAAAACCTCTGTACAAAAGAATTGCAAATTGAGGAATGGAACTAAGTAAAATGGAGCCTGCTCTCCATTTACAATGCCACACACTAAAAATATAAAAAGTTTTATATGTTTTTACAGCACAGCCTAGGGCAAATCAGTCAACTCTATTGGAGAGAAAAGATTGGCACAGAGAATGCCAAATGACAGAAGATGCTACCATCACATTATCTTCTCATTTATACCTTATACTTCTCTTGGGTTCTGGGAGAAGACACAGTATACCCAAATCATATGAGCACTTTTTATGTGCCCAGCGCTATATTAAGTAGGGTGGCAAATCAGTTGAACAATAAAACATATCCTGCCCTCAAGGACTTTATAATCTAGTTAAGGACACACTGTCAGGGTGAAATAATGAAGGGGAAACCCGGGCTGAAGAAGATTAAAGGCATGTGCTTGAATAGAAGACTGTCAGCAGCCTCACTCGCTGGGTCCTGGTAATGAACCAGATGGCTGAAACAGCTGCTACTTGACTGCACACAGACCCGCTTTCATTCTTACCAACTCCTACCTGCACCCCCCCGAGTTTACACACTAAAACTGAACTGGAATTTCTACTGTTCACTATATAGTTATAGCAAGACTATGCTATAGGGGCTTTCTCCAAAGTAAAGCCCGAATTTACAGGAATAAAGAAAATTGCTGAGAGCAGAAACAATAAAAGTTGAGATAAAGGCAACTAATAGCAAGAGTCCTGGTGTGGCATTGTAGGATAAACACTAGCCTGCTAACTGCAGGGTCGATGGTTCAAATCCACCAGCAGTTCCCCAGAAATCCTATAAAGGGTCGCTATGAGTCAAAACCAACTGAACAAAACACAGCAACAGCAACAAAATAGCAAGACGAGCCCTGGTGCAGCCCTCAGGGTAAGCACTAGACTGGTAATCACAAGGTCAACAGTTCAAACCCACCAGCCTTGGAAACCCTACACTTGGTAGCTATGCGTTGGAACCAACTCAACAGCACTTAACAACAGCAACAATAACAACAAAGGATTTCTAAAGACGGTCATGTGACTCAAAACACAGAGCACTCGGGAGCATTTAACATTTAGCAAAGGAGCAAGCCAGCCTTCCCAAATGTCGCCTGGGCACTGGTGAATATTCATGTGCTGACTTTATCATTAAGAATATGTTAATAGCATCAGTATTTGATTTAATTCGACTGGAAACATTTGCAAAATCTTTCCCTCAAAATTAGCGCAAATAAAACTTCTTTGGCATGTGAAGGAAACAGGCCTTCATTGTCAGGACTGATCAAGGCAGACATCACCTCATTAGCCAGCAGCCTGGATAAACGAGGTATTGTTCTTCGTCACCAAAGCTGCCACTGTGTGGTGCAGACAGTATTTTCTATGCTATTATAAAGTAAAATTATAATGAACCATAATTTTTTCAATGTCATAAATTTTATTGTGGTTCCTAAGGAAACAAGTGTAAATCTCAGGAACAAAACAGCCAGTGCATGGTCTGCTTATGACCCTGCGACTTATGGACAACTCCTACTTGCCCTTTAATGTTCTGTAAATTTGTTCTCACTTTGAAACAACAGTTAAAACAACCCAATCTCTACTCCCAAGAAATTCTTCATCCCAGTCACCTTCGCTTCCTGCATGAGCAAATTTTAAATCACTGAAAATGCTTTGATTCTTTTCTTGCACTAAAATAAGGCTGAATAAGAACTGTATGCACCTGTTCCAACTGACCTACACATTCAACTTGAAGACACACTTAGGATTAGATCTCGTTTGTAACCTGGGGACTGTGTATCATAGAAGGAGATTCTAGACTAAATAACTTGTTGTTGCTAAGTGTCATCTAGTCGTTTCTGACTCACAATGGCCCTTTATACGGTTTCCGAGGAGCGGATGATGAGTTTGAACTACCGACCTTGCAGTGCTTATCCTATAGTACAACTATAGATAAACTCACATGAAAATGAGCATAAAGTTCATGTAAGTTTTCTGTTTTAATATTTGAAAGTGAAGATTTCCAATACTCTGGGTACATGTAAAAGGCCTTAACAATGAACATCATCATCCACATACATTAGTATCAAAAAGGAACACTGTGTATGTAGATTTTTCATCACAACAGAATTGAAGCGTATTTGTCCCATGAAGGAAACACTGATTTAAGGGGGTGAAATATAGGAGGCTGAAGGGGACTGTCACCCAAGTTTATGCCACAGCAGATTTTCCTGCTATCGATTCTCCATTTATTTAGGAGGATTTCAACAGTGAAAGAGACCTGTGAAGACATAAAATCAATCCCTCAAATTGAAGTTGAAGCAAACAAACAAATCATCTTTTACACCCACCCTGATTGGTAATAATTAACATGGGAGAACCTTGTTATTCTATTAAGCAGCTCTCCCCAGGATCGAACTTCTTTTAGTTGGTTTATTGGATTTATCCTAAGCATTCAAGGTGCTTTTGAAGGATATGATGCAAAGTGTTAGCATCATTTAACATTTATTGAATTATAGAGTCATGTCACTTAGAGAAGACACAAAACAATGAGAAAATCAAGACATTCGTCTTAATTTATACAGAGAGTAACCAAGAGAAACAGGAGTTAAGACTTGCCCCAAGTCAGACTTATCAAGTTTTGACAGGTAGAGTCTCTGAAAGATTGCTCTTTTCACGTCTACACAATCTGAGTTTGCAGGAACCATATATCTCAGGAAAAACTAAAAATTCATTGAGAAAAAACAGTCATTTTTTGGACTTAAGCTTAAGCATAAATGCTTGGAAGGGTGGTAAAACACCTGTAGGACTTAGTTCTCAATCTGTTTGCCTTTGCTAATCAGCCTCTGCTAACTGGTATCAGTCAGTAGTCATTGGAAGAAAGGAGAGTCAAGAGGGAAGTAGCGAAGTCAATTTCACTGGTGCCTATAAATTATTGGATATGGTAGTTTGTTGTTTTTTGTGTTTTTTTTCTTCTCATTATGTCTAAATTTCATTCCAAAAACATTTTGATTGTATCAATAGACCCAAAGCCAAAATCTTTGTTGATTGGAATGAATTAAAAGGGGCCCTAGGACATCAGAACATTCTTCAGTTGCACAAATTGTTGAGTGCTTGACTACTAACCAAAAGACTGGAGGTTTAAATCCACTGAGAGGCACCTCTGAAGAAATGCTTGGTGATCTTCTTCCAAAAGATCACAGCCTTCGGGAACCCTACGGAATGCAGCTCTACACATGGGGTTGCATGAATCAGAATTGACTGTGTGGCAACTGGTATGGTTTAGTTTATAGCACCCAAGGATTTTCGCCTGCCAGTCTGCTCTTCCTATGTCCCAACATACACAGAGAGAGTGAACTCTCTAGTCTGCTGTTTCCATGGTTATTATCATCCACAATCCTAACTCTACTGTAATTTTGTCAGCATGGCTCTGGCAGAAGCAGGTGGCTTGTGGCCCTGAGTTAAAGGGTGACGAGGTGGATCATGTGTCTTTCTGTCTCTAAGTTGGGCCTTCCCAATCATTATCAAGAGTCATCCTAGAAAGCTCCTGAGCACCTAAACATCTGTGCTTCTTCCTGAGAAATTCTAACTTTGGCAAAGGTTTGGTATTTAGAATTTTCCATCAACTTAAGGTGTCTTTTTTGCACCTTCCCACCATCACCTTGTTTTTATCCTTCTCCTTTTTCTTCAGTAAAGGCTTTCCAATCAGAGAAGAAAAAGTGAGAATCATGAATGACTGCTGAAAGCCAACTAATGTATGAAAAACAAAAATATGATTAATTGTATTCATTACTTCTGAAAACATTTGTGATGACTCTTCAACACAAGGAACAAAGAACAAAGGGATTAGGGAAACCTCGGTTGTTCTATTGATCAGTCTTAATTGTGTTCTTTCATCTCAGAAATAACCCGAACTTGCAAAGTCTGTACCTGTTGAGCAGATAACAACTTCTATATCAATACCTTTCTTATTAGTTTTTCAATTTCCCAGCTTTTTTTGATAGCAAAATCATACAGAACACCTCTTAGGGTCTAAATGGATAAAAAGTGGTTTCTGGGCTGGAAGAAACATTTTTGTTTTTAGTTTTCTAACACAACCTGAGCATTTATGGATAAAAAAATATTCAAGGGGGCTTAAAATAGTTTCTGGGAAATTCCATTATTTTCATTCGATTTCTATAAAAATTTTGAAGACCCCTAAATAGTAGGTCAATAGTACTTTCTTGGAGACAGTCTAGATGGGATGACCTAGGAAAAGCATGCAGTAAATAAGAGTTGTAACAGTTATTTTGCTTAAGCACAAGAGGAGATAAACCCACCAATGATTATGTATTCCAATATGGCGGTGGTTATGTGCCATGGAGTTGGTTCGTATTCCAAGGATAAGTATAAATGATTGAGACCCATTGGTCTGGGGCCATCAAAGGATATAAAAGGATGAATATCTGCAAATCAATCAAGGTGATTTCATAGATGATAAGGGATATACAGATAAGGAAAAAGAGGGAAATAGTTCTAAATATTGAGATACTTTGGTTATAATTATTAAGATTGCGTATCAACTTGGTTTGGGTCATGATTCTGTGGTTTAGCAGTTACGATGTATTTATCCCCCATAAGATCTTCTATGAGTAGCCAATCAGTTGAAAAGTTTTCTTGGAGGTGTGGCCCACATCAACTATATATATATTGATGTTCTGGCAAAGCTCTCCAATTTTGGCTTGCTCTGGATCCTGTAGTTCTCATTATTTCACTTCTGGTTCTTGGGACTTGAATAAGTGACTTGCTATATTGCCTACTGATCTTGGGATCCATTAGTGTCTGCAGCCTGTAATCCAGCAACCTACTGTGTGAGCTGCTGATTTTAGGTTAATCAACCTCTGCAATTATGTATCAGGAGAATGAATCCTCCAGTCTGACTACTGACCTAGGAAGGTAGGACTTCCCAACAATCTACATCTGTCTGAGTCATTTCCTTGAGATTTAAACTCTCTCTCTTTCTATATA
>NW_006408519.1:22488904-22497060 GCF_000296735.1 Chrysochloris asiatica | reverse complement strand
GATTTACACCCTCGGAAACCCTGTACAGGGTCGCTATGGGTCGGAACCGACTCGATGGCACTTAACAACAACAACAACATATATATATATATATATAATTACCACAAGGTCAGAGGTTCTAGTCCACCAGCTGCTCTGCAGGAAACCCTAGATAGGGTTGGTATAAGTCAGAAACAACTCCACAGCACCTCAAAACAACAACCTATATAGTCCTGGCATGGTATCATGTGATAAGAGTACTGGACTGCTAACTGAAAGGTCAAATGTTCAAATCCACAAGTTGCTACTTGGAAAGCCTCTACAAAGTCACTTGGTAAAGTAAAGGTTCAGCAAAAAAAAGAGGAAGGCCTTCAACAAGACGGACTGATACAGTAGAAACAACAGTGGGTCAAACATAACAGTTGTAAGATAACACAGGACTGGGCAGTGTTTCATTTCATCCTGTTGTGAGTATGGTTGCTATGAGTTGGAACCAACTCAAGCCTACCTAACAACAACAGTATACATTTCACTAGTTTTGCTTCTATAGAGAACCCAGTCTAAGACAGATGTGTGTGTAAAGGTGTGTCTTTAGAGAAAACCAAGTTTACTCTTTGACTGAGGAATGTAAGAAAGGATGGGAGATGAGAAAGGATAATAAGAACTTTATAGTAGAGATCTCAAACATTTGTCCTTTAATTGGAAGACAATGGTGGATCCGTCAAAGATTTATAAAAATGAATGCAGTAGGTCTAGAATTTAAGAAAATTAGCGTATGAACTGGGAAGAGAACAGATTGGAAGTAGAAGAAGCAATTAGGAGAACTTTGTAATAACATAAATGAGAAATCGTGAGAATTTAAGTCTGGGTGATGGCAGGGGAACCTAAAAGAAAAGCCCAGATTTTATTGGCTGATCATCATGGAACCAATATATAAGGCACAAGAATCTTAGGAATTCAATAAAAATCTCTGGAGGCATCCAAAAAATATATATTTGCACATACTCATAAAATGTTGCTTATAAGAGGGCTTGCAGACCCTTGGAGAAGCCTAAGAAGCCCGATGGGGGCAGTTTACCTGTCAGAATTGAATTGACAAACATATAAAACCATCAACAATAGACCCTTGGGGCCCAGGGACCTTTTAGAAACTTATGGACTACAAGTTAAGCATCTTTAATTTTGACTGAATTGATTGGCACTTTTAGAAATGTGTCAACCAGTTATACATGCTGCACCCAAAGCAAAGATTTATAGTAATAATAATTAAAAAGTAAAACATTGGAAAATGCTACGTATTCTATTATCTTCTGGAAGGTTAATATCATACATTCTTCTGTTAAATGTTAACTCGATGTTTGCCCTGCACTCTTCATCCAGGAATGCTAGCTAAATAGCTTTACAATCTTTAGGTATATATAGAACTTATATCCCAGGACATAAACTCTGCTGACATTTGTCTTCACCTCTTCCACCCTCTTTCCTCTGTGCCAGGAGACAGAAGTTCAGGTCTTTAATACTTGTGTGGTTTGGGGGAAAAAATGATAGGTCTCAGAATCCATATCTATAAAATAAGATTGTGAGATCTAGCCTACTGATTCTCAAACTTGAGTACTCATTAGAATCGTTAGGTGGGTGTTGTAAAACACAGATTGGTGGGCCACACATTAGAGTTTCTGATTTGGAAGGGCGAGATGAGGCCTGGAAGGAATTTGGTGGCTCAGTGGTAGAAGTCTTGTGTTTCTTGAGAGAGAAGTGGGTTTGATTCCATGCAAGCCACTGTCCATCTGCCAGTGGAGGGTCACATGCTGCCATGACACTCAGCCGGTTTCCACACAAGACTAAGAAGAAAAATCAGCCAGTGAATATCGACATTGCACAATGATAGAATCTGTGACTGTTTTGGGGGCGATGGCACAAGACTGGGGAGTGTTTTGTTCTGTTGTGGTTGGGGTCACCAGGAGTCATGAAGCAACTCAATGGCAGCTAACAAGAACAAGGTGAATATACATTAGTCTCGAGTTCCCAGGGAATGCTGATGTTCTGAATTGTGGACCATACTTTGGGAACTGTTGCCTTGATGTTTCTATGATTCTGTGAACCTTTATACTCTTTCCTATCAATGTCGTTGCCTCTCTAGAGTTGTTGACAGATGGCCTAACTGCTCCTGTTTTATGTCTGAAACTCCACAAATTCTCAGTGCACCATTTTGTGTAATGGTTGCTATTGGTATTTCCTAAGAATGCTACCCTTATCATAGATGATTTTTACGATTTCAAATATCCATTTGTTGTTGTTGTTGTTGTTGTGTGCCGTGGAGTCGGTTCCGACTCATAGCGACCCTGTACAGGGTTTCCGAGACTGTAAATCTTTACGGGAGCAGAATGCCTCATCTTTCTCCCGCGGAACAGCTGGTAGTTTCGAACTGCTGACCTTGCGGCTCGCAGCCCGATTCGTAACCACTATGCTACCAGAATAAATTGTGTTGTCATGCTCTAACATGGCATAAGTATGAACTTTGTAAGACGTTACATATTTGATAAACTTGGTCAACATTCAGGAAGACTTGGTTGCACCAGAAACCTTCTTAAATGACATTTCTGCTGGGAGAACACTGCCTTCTCTCATGTGTCTGCTCCTGTGGGTGCTGACTAAACGTAGAAAAGATTCCGTTAAAAATTCATGTGAGCAACTTCACTAGGGACAATACTAGGAGAAAATTTTGACATGGTGAAGTTTGATGTTGGAGTTCTTTCCATTTGTTCAATCATTTAACAAATACTTACCAAACACTGGCATATAAGGCATTAAGCATGAGGCTTTGAGAGATACTATGATAATCAGAGCAAAACCTTGCTCACAAAGGAACATAAAACCTAGTATAGTGCATGAGAGATATACATCCACGAAGACCTTGTGCAGGGCTGCTGTATTCATGACTGGACTTATATTACTGTAAGCCCAATTAATAGCTTTGTGACCTTGGATAATTAATGTGATCCTTTTAATCATCAATTTCAGCAATGGTTGAAGGATAAAGTAATAACCCAGGAGGTCAACAAGGATTTTATTGTGAAAATCCCCATAAAGTGTTTTCACTAGTGCTGACAATATAATAGGTGTTCAATAAAGATGGCAATTTTTAAACCTACAATCATAAAATAGAATTTGTTGAATAGAATAGATAATGTCCTCAGAGTGCTTACTATGTGCTAGATATTAAAATAAAAGTTAATTTTTTTTTCCTTAAGTAACTTATTAAATCTTCACAAATGTCCCAGTGTCGTAGATGAGAAAGCAGACCTCAGGGATTTTAAGTATTTCTCTCAAGGTAACACAGGTTAGGTGGTTCCTGGATGATGCAAATGGTTTATTACATTTGACTGCTAACTGAAAGGTTAGAAGTTCAAATTCACCCAGAGGCACCTGAGAAAAATGTCCTGGTGATGCTTCTAGGCAAACAAACCCGTCTGGAGTACAGCTCTGCTCAGCACACCTAGGGTCACCGTGAGTTGAAATCAACCCCACAGCAATTTTTTTCTTTTTTTTTCCTAATGTCCTTAAAAGAAAGAAAAGGACTTGGCATAGCTCCAAATTTAGGAGAAACTTGTGAGAAAGTAGGAATCCCTTCCTCCCCGTTCCCATTATAAAAAGGCTTCCTGGGCAGGGAATACCTTTAGCAATGGTGGGAAATACAAAATTTCTAGGATTCAGTTTCTGCCACCACAGCTCTGAATGAGGAATTAAAAATCAATATTCAGTTATGGTATAGAAAAATGAAGGTTAATGCTTCTTGCCTAACTCTTTATGAATGTACATTGGGATCCATTGGACTGATTCATTCTGAGGTTTTATAATATTTTACTGATAATTTTGGATTTTAACAGAGACTTTTAATATCTTATTTACTCATTTAATATATATTTATTGAGCATCTACTATGTGCCAGGTAAGTGCTAAAACCAACTGGTTGCCTTCAAGTTGCAACTCCACATGTTTCCAATTAGATCCATAGGATTTTCAGTGGTTCTGTTCATCCTTCCTAAGAATTTGGGGGGTGGATTCTAACAGCTAACCTTTAAGTTACTAGCTAAGCATGCAACAGTTTGCACCATCCTGGAACTCATAGGTAAGTGGTAGAGGCTAATATTCTGCTGAGTAAGAGTAGACAAAATTCTTGCTTAATAATCGAATCCCACATCGAATTCACTTCACTCCATTCGCATTGCCACCGACCTCAACTTGGGGACCACCTTTCACCCAGACTTTGTGCTTCCTGAGCTACTTTATCTCATCAAGGTGGGAAGTCAACCAAATAGTTACACAAATGGTTATGAAATTCAAGTGCTGGTCTGACCTCATGTGGGTGGACCTGTGACATCTCCCTAAGAAGCAACATTTGAATGGAGATCTGAAAGTGAACAGGAGTTAATTATGCAAAGAGGAGGGGAGAGAACATGCCAGGCTAACAGAATCAAAATTTAGTCCCTTCTTGTGGTGGCAGAGACACTAAAAAAAGATTTTAGTTAGAGGAAGGGGAGAGAGAGAGGCTTCTGATCACAGAATGAGAACAGTTACTATACAAAGGGCTTTCCCAAATGTGAAAGTGTATTTCTCATGCGTGGGTGGTGCTGTGCACATCTGTTATTTTTAACGTGTGTCTCCTAGAGACCTCAAAGTGCAGGATGTTGAAGACTGCCCCTCATCACTGCCCAGATTTGCCCCTGCTTCTGAATGTCCTAACTTGGTTCAGGGCAGCTCTGCCCTTCATTTTATACAAGTTCCAAACCTCAACATCATTCTTTTCTCTTTCTTCATCCTCATGCCCTGTGTCCAATCAATCTCCAAGTTCAATCAATTCTGTCTCATTAATATCTCCCACATCGAATTCACTTCATTCCATTCGCATTGCCACCGACCTCAGCTTGGGGACCACTCTCCACTCAGGCTTTGTGCTTCCTGTGCTACTTTATCTTATCCATAGAAGCTACCCTTTCCTGCTCGCCATGTTTCTATGCTGATTTTTGCCTTGTCCAGAATCATCTTTCGCCCCATCCTCAAAGAATCTAGCTTATCACACAGGACCCTCTTCTATGAGAGCTTCTTGGACATGGAGATGAGGTGGAAATGGGATTCCTTTTTTGTGTTTACTCTAAATTCCTCCTGCTTAGCCCTTTTCCCCAGTATCTTCAAGTCGATCCAACTCATAGTGGTCCTAGAGGAGAGAGTAGAACTGCTCTGTAAGTTTCCCAGGCTATATACATTTACAAGAGCAGACAGCCTCAGCTTTCTCCCATAGAGGAGCTGGCGGGTTTGAACCACCAACCTTGCAGTTAGCAGCCCAACACTTAACCTACTGTGCCACCAGGGTTTCTTTATCCTTTTCAATCAATCATGTATATTTATCATGCCTATTTAAACCTGGATTGTCTATTATGGTAGCCACTAGCCACCTGTGTTGTTATTAAGTGTTGTAGAGTCAGTTCCTACTCAGAGCAACATTGTATAGGGTTTCAGAGGAACTTTTGGTGGGTTTGAACCGCTGACCTTCAGATGATCAGTCCAGTGCTAATCCAGCACCACAGCAGGGCCCCTTAAACACTTGAAGTGTGAATAGGGTGAAGTAAGACGCGAAACCAAAGTTCAAACCCACTGCCCTTGAATTGATTCCAATTCACAGAATAGAACCGATTCCGAGGGTTTCCAAGATTGTAAATTTTTATGGAAGCAGACAGCCTCATCTTTGTCCCACAGAATAATTGGTGTGTTTGAGCCATTGACCTTGTGGTTAGCAGTCCAAAGCTTACCCCACCATGCCACCATAGCTCCTTGAATTAAGATATGTTGTTGTTGTTGTTAAATGCTATCAAGTTGGTTCCAACCCATAGAAACTCTGTATAGGGTTTTCAAGGAGTGGGTGGTGAGCTTGAACTGCCCACCTTGTGGTTCAAACCGACCTTACAGTCTAGCACATTAACCCACAGCACCACAAAGATATAATTGTTGTTAAGTGCCGTCAAGACGGTTCTGACCCATAGCGATCCTATATAGGGTTTCCAGAGGAGTAGCTGGTGAGCTTGAACCACCGACCTTGCAGTTCAAAGGGCTTTGCAGTCTGGCACGTTAACCCACAGTGCCACACCAGGACATATATGTGTACAATACACACCAAATATCGAAGACTTAGTATACGAAAAAATAATAGAAAGTATTTATTGAAAAATTTTCAATGTTGGTTACATGTTGAAATGATAATATTTTAGATGGCACTGTAGGGTAAGCATTAGACTGCTAACCACAATCCCTGGAGGACATTATACTTAGTAAAGTGGAGGATCAGTGAAAAAGAGGAAGACCCCCAATGAGATGAATTGGCACAGCGTCAGCAGCCACGGGGCTCAAGCACAACAATGACTGTGAAATTGGCACAGGACCGGCCAGTGTTTCGTTCTGTTGTGCAAAAGGCCACTATGAGTTGGAACCGACTCAATGGCACCTAACAACAACAGCCAACCACATGGCCAGCAGTTCAAACCTACCAGGTGCTCCTCAGAAACCCTACACAGGGACACTATGTATCAGAACCGATTTGATGGCACTTGACAACATCAAGTTAAATAAAATATGTTGTCATTGTTGAGTACCGTCGAGTCAATTCTGACTCATAGCAACACTTCATTGGATTCCTAAGAAGCAGCTGATAGGTTTGAACGGCTGAGCTTGATGTTAGCAGTCCAGTGCTTATTCTAAAACACCACACCAGCATACAAATAAAATATATTATTAACTGAAGAGCTTCATTTGTTTCTTTTTAGGTTTTAACGTGTTCCTACTACACAGACTAACAATCATTAGTGATTACCATGGGGGGAGTGGGGGAAGCAAAAGGGAATTCCTGCTCAAGAGGACACTGAGTTTCTGTGCAGGTGATAGAATGCTTTGGAAAGGGATGTTGATAATGATTACACAGCAAAAAACGTGACTTAATTATACATGTAGAAATTGTTGGATTGGCAAAAGATTTGTTATACAATTAATTATATAACATAATTAATTTTTTAAAGTATCCTTGACTTCTCACTGCCTTTGAGCGTATTTGGACTCATAACGACTCTGTAGAGGGTTTCCTACAGAGTTTCTGAGGCTGTATATCTTTACAGTTGTATAAAGCCTCATTTTTCTCCTACAGAGAAGCTGGTGGGTTTGAATGGCCGACATTGTGATCAGCAGTCCAGAACTTTCTCTACAAATTCATAAACGTATATATGACTCCCATTATATTTACTTGGAAGAAGCTGGTCTAGATTCTAGCATCCCAGAGCAGCTCCTAAGCAAACTATCCCATCTCCTCCCATTTTTGTAAATAAAGTTTTATTAGTATACATCAGACTCATTTATATACATATGTATTGTCTATGGATGTTTTCCCACTATGATGACAGAAATACCTAAAATATTTTCTACTTGATCCTTTATAGAACAAGTTTGCTGATTTAGATACCAGACAACTGATACTGTACGCATACTCCTCACTTAAGAACATGGTTAGATTCCAAAGACAAGGTTGTTATACAAACATTGGTGTTATGAGAAAATGAAGGATGACCACATCAGATCACAAAATGAAGGATGACCACATCATAACTATTTACATTATTAGCTGCTTAGCCACTAAGAATTATGGCTCAGCTATGTTGATATATAACCTTCACCATCCACGCCAGCACCTTAGTATTAGTTACTGTTAGACATAAGTCATTAATGTACAAAATTGTCAGATGGTAGATTTTTTACAATTGTCAAAAATGCAAAATGTCAACCAATGATATAATTAATAAATGAGGAGATGTTGTTGTTGCTATGTGCTGTTGAGTCGATTCCAACCCATAGTGACCCTGTATAGGGTTTCTGAGGAGCAGCTGGTGAGCTTGAATGGCCAACACAGTTCAAATGGCTGAGGAGTCGGTATATTTTATTTCTTACTGTATTCTTAAAATTATGGTTTAGACTTAACACCTAGGAAACACAATAAATTTTTGATGAGTGAATAAATGTCTATCTAACAAATGTTGGTTGAGTGAATACAAATTTGAAAATGGCATCCGCAGGGTCACCATTATGATAAGTTTATGACCCATAAATGTGGTGACCTTTTGGTTAAACGTTCACTGAAACCA
>NW_006408519.1:22449171-22487192 GCF_000296735.1 Chrysochloris asiatica | reverse complement strand
GGTGTGTCCAGCTTGAATTTCTGGCAGCTGCCTGTCAATGTACTGCTGCCACTGTTTTTGAATTATTGTCAGCAAAATTATACTTGCATGTGTTTTTAATGATATTGTCTGGTGATTTCTATATTCTGTTGGGTCATCTTTCTTTGGAATGGGCACAGATAAGGATCTCGTACAATCAGTTGACCCGGTAGCTATCTT
Organism: Chrysochloris asiatica; assembly: GCF_000296735.1. NCBI lineage: Eukaryota > Metazoa > Chordata > Mammalia > Afrosoricida > Chrysochloridae > Chrysochloris > Chrysochloris asiatica. Next base: position 22,486,994 of record NW_006408519.1, on the reverse strand, counting down.
CCAAATTTCTTGGAATAGACGAATGAATGCCTTCAGCTCTGTATCAGTTTGTTAATATATTTCAATTTGTATTCCATCAATTCCTGAGTCTTGTTTTTCACCAATGTCTTCAGTGCAGTTTGGACTTCTTCCTATAGTACTAATCATTCTTGATCATCTACTAACTTGTGATATGGTTAAGCATCAACCAATTTGGTATATTCCTCCCATCTTCTTTAGATGCTTCCTGCATTATTCAATGTTTCAACCATACAATAACTTCAATATTGCAACTCAAGACTTGAATTGTTTTCTCAAGTTTGACAAATGCTGAGCATGTTCTTCCCTTTTAGTTTTCTTACTTCAGGTCTTTTCACATTTCATAATAATACTTGATTTTGTTTTCTCAAGCTGCTCGTTGAAATTTTTGGTTCCCCTTTTACTTTCTCATTTCTTCCATTCACTTTAGCTTCTCCATGCGCAAGAGCCAGTTAGAGTCTCTCCTGTCATCCATTTTCATCTTTTATATCTTTCCTGTCTTCTTAATGACCTTTTGCTTTCTTCATGTACAATCCTTTAGATGTTCTTCCACAACTAAGGATCTTTGGTCCTTAGTGTTTAATGCATCCAATCTGTTCTTGAGATGATCTCTAAATTCAAATGAGATTTATTCAAAGTTATATTTTGGACTTGGTTTCATTTTTGTCAGTCCTACCCTAAACTTGCATATGAGCAATTGATGGTCTGTTCCACAGTTAGCCCCTGGTGTTTTTTTGACTGATGATATTGAACTTTTCTATTGTATCTGACCACAGATGTAGTCTGTGCATTTTATCTGCTGAGGTCCATGTGTATAGTGACCTTTTATGTTGTTGAAGAAAGGTATTTGAAATGAATAACTTGCTAGTCTTACAAAATCCTGTCATGCGATCTCTAGCATAATTTCTATCACCAAGGCCATATTTTCCAACTACTGATCCTTCCTGTTTGTTTCCAGCCTTTGCAGTCCAATCACCAGTAATGATCAATGCATCTCGATTGCATATTAGATTAATTGCAGACTGAAGAAGTTGGTAGAATTCTTTAATTTCAACATTACTGGCTTTCGTGATTGGTGAGTAAATTTGAATATTAGTAATACTAATTTGTATTTCTTGCTTACATATGGATATTATCCTGTCACAGACAACATTGTACTTCAACATAGATCTTGAAGTGTTCTTTTTAACGATGACTATGATGCCATTCCTCTTGAATCTGTTGTTCCCAGCAGGAATACTAAACCGTATGATTATCTGATTCAAAATGACCAATGTTGTTAAGTGCCATCAAGTCGATTTTGACTCCTAGTGACCCTGTATAGGGTTTTCAAGGAGCAACTGGTGAGTTGCAGTTCAAACCAACCTTGTGGTCCAGTGCTTTATCCCACAGCACCAGTATGCCTAGAATATTGATCTTTATGCATTTCATTTTTGACAACTTCCAATTTCCCTAGATTCATACTTCATACTTTCCACATTCTGATATTTTATGGATGTTCGCAATTGTTTCTTCTCATTTTGAGTTGTCCCCCATCAATAAATGAGGTTCCCAAAAGCTGTGCTCCATTCATGTCATTAAGGTCAACTCTACTTTGAAGAGGGTGCTATTCCCTAGTCCTATTTTGTGTGCCTTCCAACCTGATGGGCACATCTTCTGGCACTGGAATCTTTACATCTGGCAATAGTCTGCTGCTCTTCTAAGGTTTTCAGTGACTAACCATTCAAAAGCAGTCCTCTCGTCCTTCTTCCTAGTCTATCTTATTTTGGAAGCTCCACTGAAATCTGCCCACCATGAATGACCCTGTTGTTGTTGTTGTTGTTAAGTGCCTTAGAGTCGATTTCAACCCATAGCGACACTGTATAGGATTTCCAAGGAGGAGATGGTGAGCTTGAACCACCGACCTTGCAGTTCAAATGACTTTGCAGTCTAATGCATTAGCCCACAGTGCCACCCCAGAACTACCATACGAATGACCCTGTTGTTGTTGTTAAGTGCCTTCGAGTGGTTTCCGACTCATCGCAACCCTGTACAGGGTTTCTGAGGCTGTAAATCTTTACGGAAGCAGAATATCTCATCTTTCTCCCACGGAACAGCTGGTAGTTTCGAACTGCTGATCTTGAGGTTCGCAGCCCAATTCGTAACCTCTACGCTACCAGAGCTCCTTATGAATGACCCTAGTGGTATTTAAAATACCAGTGGCAAGCTTAGCTTCTAGCATCACAGCAACACTCTCTAAGCAACCACTGGAAGAGAAAATGACAGACAAGGGTTGTACAAGTAGGTGTATACTTGGGTAATAGTTTTATGTTGTTGTTTAGTGCTGTCAAGTAGGTTTCGACTCTTAGTGACCCTCTACAGGGTTTCCAAGGAGCAGTTGGTACATTTGAACCTCTGGTTTTGTGGTTTGAAGTCCAGTGCTGATCCTACAGTGCCATATAGTTGTATATAACATTTAAAATTGAGACTGCCTTAAAAAACAAAACAAAACAAAAAAACCCTCAAAATCTGTGGTTCCCCACTGCCATTGCCATGTAATATCTTGATTGTTGAGTAAAGAGAAGGATTGTGAGAGAGTGAATGATCTCGAACTTTGGATATTTGGAGTAAAGGTCTCTGTCATGACAGTCTTCATTATCCCATATGACTGGTCACCCTGGAAAGGGACTGTGTTCTATTGCCATTACAGAACACAGTTGAAAAACTAGAAAGTGTGGACGCTAAAGGCCAACAATGAAGAGACTCCAGAGAAAGCAATATTCCAGTTGTTTTCCAACAGGTCCTGAAAGCCCGGAGAGGATTCATAGACGTAATCGTTGTGTAAATGTGTCCCATGAAAGCTTTTTACAGGCATTTTCCCCTCTTAAAATTGAAAGCAGTAAATCATATGAAAATCTGGATCTAGTTTGTGTACAAGGGAATTCATTTTTGTATCTTAAAAACAGAGCTGAGAAAGAGTGTTAGAAGAGAATTAAGCATATCTTCACACTTTCATCCAAATTTACGCCTGTCATTTATTCTCTGCTCACAGATCTGCAGCTGTTCGAAGATACAAAATTATTTTCTTTTGCTTTTCTCTGTCAAACTATTGATAAAAAATAATTTACAAAATTGAAGCATCATATTTTCCTAAGATACCACAGACTAGAATTGAACTTTGGAAACTGCACTTAACAACAACAACAGAATGGAACTTTAGAGTTACTGTAGATGAATTACCAGAGATGAGAAGTGGATTCCAGGTCTTGACTATGTTATCTCATTTCATAAGAATGAGTCAGTAAAAGAAAATCATAATATTTCTCAATGTTAAATTGGTTTTTGTTTTCTTTTTTAATAATTAAAGTTGTAAAAGTAACTAAATCTGCTCATGTGAGCAGGCAAAATCCATGGGACTTTATTGAAAGGAGACAGTTTTCTTTTGTTGGAGCAGATCTGGAAAGCAAACAAAAAAAGAGTAATATTTACCAGGAACATATGTGATCAATACAGAACGATAAGCAGGAAATGTTTGGTGATGATTTTTATCATAATCTCCCTCAAAGCAATGAGGACTTTAGTAAAGCTGGTAAGATCTCAGAGTTCCACTACTCATCTTCCCACACACCCACCCACCTACACATCTACTAACAAGACATTTGTAAAATTGATTAACTTATATTTATTAAATTACTATTTGCCCAACTCTGTAGTAGATATTGTACAAGAAAAACAAAAGGCAATTCTTACCCTTGAAGACTCATAGAATGTTAGATGTGAAGGCACTTTAAAGGTGATGTTACTGTAATTCAACACTCTCCATTAGGTAATACTCAAAGAATCAGATGGTGAGACACAGGATTCTATTACCAGTTCAATCATTTTTCCACTGAAGCCTATTGGGTAAATGAGACATGTATAAGTCTACCTACATAAAAGTCTAGAGAGAGAGAGAGAAAAAAAAAAAAAGGATTCCAAGTCATTATGTAGGGAAGTGTGGGATCATTTGTCATGCCTGAGCTATGAGAGTTCCAAGAATGTCCTTTACTTAAGGAAAGATTAAGGATAGAGGTGCCTGGAGTCAGAATTTAAAAAGCAAAGCAAGTCAAAGTTTGGGATCATAAATGGTAGAACGAAGACATTCTAGATGTGATAAATAAAAGAAGTAAATAGAACGAGAAAGGAACTGAAGAGAAGGAAAAGAGGAACAATTAGACTAGACAAGGCATCAACAAAAGGGGTATAAATGGCCCTTAATGGAGAATGGATGGAAAAGAAGGAAGGATCAGGTTGGGCCTGTGAGATGAGAGCAGTTAATGTAAGAAAGTTGACTGCCTGCTAGAGAAAACGTTTTCTATTAGTATGACATTAAAGAAAACAGGTTTTCAGAAGATTTATATACTACATAAATTTATATACTACATCACTGTAGAGAAAACCAAAATGACTCCTCAAAGACCCACCATGGAATCTCAGAGGAAAGACTCATTCTGGCAAATTAAATATGGTGGTCAGTGTCTAAAGTTTCCTTTCTCATATTTTTATATTGCACACCACTTCCTGGTATTTGATCAAAATGTACTACTTTTGTAGGAAAATATAAATGGGAATCTTTGGGAAAACCCACTAAGGACTAATAATATTAAGGATATGCACACATTTGTTTTCAGAAATAGTAAATTTCTATTCCACTGGGGTTTGGTTGTTTTTTTTTAAGGTTTTGATATACTGCTCAAATTATTGCTTCTATAGGATGAAATGCATCCTTAAGCACTACTCTGTCACAGTAATATCTACAAATCACTCAGAACACCATCACTGGCAGATAGTAAATATTTCATATCTTATTGAAAACTAATGTTCTCCTTATAAAGAATTGGAATTATACTCTTTTTAGACTTCCCAAAATACTCCCTTGAGAGACTTAAAAAATCATCATTCTATTCTTAAAGCTTCATCATACGAACTCCCAGAGAAAGAGATTTTGGTTTGGATTTTAATTTGCAATATGAGTTTGAGAGATCAAATTCTGTTCTCCATCATAATTGTGTGACACCATTGAATGTGTGCAGGGAATTGACTTCTTTTATTTCTGGTTTCTTATAATTAAGTAGAAATTTTATATCTACATAAATAATCCCAATTTACAACTATTTCCCCAAATTCATTTTCACTGGCAAACAAAAGATTACTTGTTACTGTGAAGGCCTCTTTCAATTACATTAAAATTGTCTCTATTTTCATCATGAATTTGATCTTTCAATGAAGTGGGAACAGAGGGGAGCACAGGCATTCACTGATGGTTAGCAGGTGTCATCTAGTCAGTTTCCTACTCAAGATGACCCCGTATGTGTCAGAGTAGCTCAGAGCACCACAGAGTTTTCAGGTGTTGATTTGAAGAAGTAGATCACCAGACCTTTCTGAAGTGTTTCTGGATGAACTCAAACACCCAACCTACATTTCTTTAAGTTTTTATTGTGAATTGAGTGATAGTTTACATGGGAGATCATCAGCTTTACAGTCATCCTATCGTATTTTGTTTCATTGCAATGACTACAATCCCCTCCATGCATCGTCATTCAATAGTATTTGCTTCTATTCCCTGTGTTTTTTTTTGTACACCAAAACACTCAGGAATATACAATCATTCAGACAACCAAAGGACATACCCTGCAAGCCTGCCCCCTGGTCACCAGCACACAGCACCTCTCCCTCCATGAGTTTAGAGTCCTCAGCTGCTCCATTTCTCCACATCATCATCTCTGGTGTTGCCACTTCTCTGGTAAGGGTCCCACTCCACTCCTGCTCTTTGCCCTTGATGATCCCAGGGTCCTCCATTCCTGGGCTGTAAGATCAACCACTGCCCCCTTTTTGCTACAAAACTTCTACCTTTAGAGTTATGAGAATCACAATTAGTCATTATAACAATTACTCACTATTGAATCATAAAAATCTTATCCCCATCTCCTTTCACCAGACCCATCTAGACAAGATGAAAACTATTCAGTGGAAATTCTACCTTCCCCCACACACTCTGAAACTAAACTCCCTCTTGAAAACTTATAAGCCAGTCACTTTGTGCCTTTACAGACCTCCCCTATTTTAGGTAGACAGTATCTAAGTTACCCATCTGTATACAGAGGGAATGGGAATGAGCCTTTCTGTGAAGATTCCTTCCTTCTTGGTTGGTATTTTAAGCTACTTCATCCATAAGTATAGGTCAAGTTCATCAAATTGTAATGATTTACATTTGTTTTCTTTATCAAATTTTTAAAAAAAATCTTCCTTTAGTCGAGTTCTGATCATCCAGCCATTGAAGCTAGGTAAATGGTTACTGCAAGTTTGGGCATTCTTGTGCATCTTCCCTCACTTCATATCAGCTGGATGCTTCACTCTTAGCTGTAGTCCTCTGTGGCTATGTCCTTGTCCCAGGTCTCACCAAACTCAGGGTTGCTGGGAGTCTATATCATGTGGTTGGACTCAACCCATATCATCATAGCTGCTTTCCCCTCACTTCCACTCACCAGTAGACCAACATGGTCGCCAGCAAGCTTACATGCTTGCTCATGTAATCCTTTTGAGTTTCAGTCTTGGAGGGGGGGGTTTGTCCTAAAGGGACTTGATTGCTTGCCTTGATGGCTCCTCTGAGAACAACTTGCTTGTTCTTGTGGTAGCAAATCAGATTGCCATTTTCAGTTTTTGTGTTTTTTTTTTTTTCCTGCTGGTCTTTCTTTCAAGAAATATCTTCTGTTCCTTTAGTTGTTCCAGGCTGGTCTGCTTGTCTTTTCAAGTGAACCCCCAACATTCTGATGAGCAGCAAAATGTGTTCATTGGCTTTTTGCACCATTCAAGTACTCCACTGAATTAATGAAACCGCCCAAAACTTTACAATTCTGTCTATGCTCTGATTTTGTTGTTGTTGTTAAATGCCTTCGAGTTGACTTTGACTCATAGAAAACCTGTATTGGGTTTTTCAGGAGGGACTTGTGGGTGTGAATTACCACCTTACAGTTCAAATCAACCTTATGGTCTAGTGCTTATCCTACAGCACCACACTAGGACTCCTGTGCTTTACTGCTCCTTGGAAACCCTGCACTGTGTCATTATGAGTGGGCACTGACTTGATGGCACTTAATAAGAACAACAAAATAAAGTGTTCAACAGATTCATGATGATTTCTAATTCTTCTAAACAATTTCTTTAAGAATCAGACCTCATCATGAATCTATTGTATAAAGAATTAGAAATCATCTTGAATCTATTGTATTTTGTTGTTATTGTTAGGTTGGTTCTGATCCATAGCAACCCAGTATAGAGTTTCCAAGGAGCGACTGGTGGGTTTGAACTCCTAACCTTGTGGTTAACAGTCTTACGCTTACCCAACAGCACTACACCAGGTCTCCTTTAACTATAAGGATGCACATGATATTATTATTTATAATAGTAAAAGCTCGAAAAAGTACTTTTAATGTTAGCAATATGGGATTGAGTAAAAATCACATTGTGTTTTTCCTATGGATTGTTGTTGTTGTTGTTGTTAAGTGCCGTCAAGTTGGTTCCGACCCACAGCAACCAGGTAGAGGGTTTCTAGGAGTGGTGGTTAAACTTGAACTGCTGACCTTGCAGATCTAACCGACTTTGCAGTCTAGCGCATTAATACACAGTGCCATGCCAGAATTTATTAAACATCCAGAAAAAAGATATTGCAGGAGAATAAACAACTGATACAGGAAGGTATTCAATTGATTTATGAGTAGCTCATAACACAGTGCGTAGATTATTAAGCCATGTTGTACAATGACAAAAATAATATTTTTTTAAATGAGTCTATTAGAGGCTCCAGTCTGTAAAACCTCTGCAGCTTAAAACAACAGCATACTGTATGATTATAGTGACTCAGCAGGAAAGATTTGCTTGTCATAGATGCTTGGGCTCCCAGGATGATGCTTGCAACAAAACCAATGTTGGTCACCATGCCACAAGGATAGGAGAGCTCCGGAAGCTTGCTTCTCACATTTGGAACTAAATGCTCCATCCTAGAAGTAAAACATAGATGAGTTACCATAGTAACCACTCCTGTTTGTAATTCATTGGTTGAATCTAGTCACATGTCCCCACCTACCCAAATGGGAGCAAGGAAATATAATCCTTCCAAGTAATTAAGAATAAGATAATTATAAATATGTGGCAAACAGCAATAGGAAACTAGTCTTTTTCTAGTCACCAAACATGCATCTTACTTCATTTGTACCTAGGGAGGCAATCCTGACCATGTGTCTGGATAGGGCATCAAGCCTTACTCAGAGATACCAGGTAATTTCTTTATGAAATCTGGGTGTGACTTGTGACTTGCCTTGATCTTAAAACCAATGGGAAAAAACAGAAACAAGTCACCCTTGAAACTTTTCCTTCCCCACCCCACACCAGTACAAACTAAGGGTGTTGGTAACAAACACTGCCATTTAAAAAGGAGAAATTGATTCAAACCAACTCTGAAATCCATCACCTGGGGGCAACTTTTCAATTAAATTCTAATGTCTCTGTGAAAGGTTTCTCCAGTGCTTTGTTCTCCTTGACTCTTGGCTCTACCCTTGGGAAAGCCTTTTCTTTCTTTCTTTCTATCATTTGCCTTGGAGGCTTCTGAAGAATGCATTGAAGAATACACTCTCCTTGATGGATAAGATGTTTTCTTAGTCTGAAATTCACTTATAGAAATTTACAAGCACAATTGTTGTTAAAGATCCAAACTGTCAAAAACATTTTTAAAGGCTCTAAGTTTTGTTGGCTATAAAACTTTCTCAAAAAACACACATTTAAATAACCTATTTTTCTAACTGATTCTGGTCAAATGCATGTGCCATTAGTTACACAAACATGTCTTTTTGGGGATATGTTGCTGTCTGTTTCATGTAAATACCAGGTATAAAAACAATGCAATTTCAGTGGGAAAACCACAAGTTTAATCCTTTATAACCGAAGCCATACTTTCTAAATGAATATCATCTTATCCCATTCAGAGTTTTAATAGTGGTGTGAAAACCATACCCTTGATTTATTTGACTTTCACAAAAATTTCCAAATTTTGGAGATTTCACTGTAAAACTCCAAATTTTATGGACAGTTTCTATTACTTTTATACTTGCTTACAAATAAGTTAATTTTGGTTTTAATTCATTTTTTGATTTTAGTAGTCTGTCAAATGAAGCCAATGCCAGTTAGAAACTTATGCTTTCCAACCTCTTCCTGTAAAATTAGTTATACAAAATACATTATCTTTCTTTACACTATCATGTAGTTGTTGGTTTAAGTGCTATCAAGTCACTTCTGAGTCATGGAGACCCTGTATATATTATAATATGCAACGATGACGTATTTTGCAAAAAAAATTGTCACCTATGATCACGTGAGGATTCCTGGTGTAGCACCGTAGGAGAAATACTGAACCACAAGGTCGGTTTGAACAGAAAGTTTCACAGTCCAAACCCACCAGCTGCTCTTCAAAAACCCTCTAAAGGGTTGCTATAAGTTGGAATTGACTTGACAGCACTTAATAATAACAACTATTTGGAAAACACTTATAGAAATTCACTTATAGAAATTTACAAGCCCAATTGTTCTTCTTCCTACCTATCCTTCCCTGGTAACCATCAAAGAAATTTGGAAGACAACTGTTTGGCCAACTGATTGGAAGAGATCCGTCTTTGTGTCCATTCCAAAGAAAGGTGACCCAACGGAATGAGGAAATCATCAGACAATATCTTTGATATCCCATGTGGGTAAAGTTTTACTAAAGGTATTACAGAAATGGCTGCAAGCATACATTGACAGAGAACTTCCAGAGGTTCAAGCTGGATTCAGAGGAGGCCATGGAATGAAAGATCTCGTTGTTGAGGTCAGATGGATCTTGGCTGAAAGCAAAGAATACCAGAAAGATGTTTACTTGTGCTTTATTGACTCGGCAAAGTATTTCAACTGTGTAGGTCATGACAAACTATGGATAATATTGGGAAGGATGGGTATTTCAAGGCTGTATCCTTTTTCCATACTTACTCAATGTGTAAATTGTTTCTGAACAAATAACCTGAGAAACTGATTATATGTAGAAGAACATGACATCAGGATTGGAAAAAGACTCATGAGCCACCTGCAATATGCAGATGATACAACTTTGCTAGCTGGAAGCAAAGAGACTGGAAATACTCTTGAAGATCAAAGACTATAACCTTCAGTATGGATTGCACCTCAATGTAAATTAAACAAAAATCCTCACAACTGAACCAATAAATAACATCGTGATAAATAGACAAAAGACTGACACTATCAAAGACTTCATTTTGCTTAGATCCATAGTCAGTGCTCAAGGTAGAAACAGATAAGAAATCAGAAGGTGTATTTCACTATGTAAATGAGTTGCCAAAGATAACACTTTGATGACTAAGGTTAGCCTGACCCAAGTCAGGGTATTTTCAATCGCCTTATATGCATGTGAAAATTGGAGAATGAATAAAAAGAGAAAATAGAGAAGAATCAATGCATTTGAATTATGGTATTGATGAATATTTAAAGCACTATGAAATGACAGAAGCACAAACAAATCTGTCTTAGAATATGTATATCCAGAATGCTCCTTAGAGGGGAGGATGGGAAGACTCTGTCTCTAGTATCTTGGACATGTTGTTAGGAGTGAATAGTCCTTGGTAAGGGATATCATGCATGCAAAAGTGAAGGGTCAGCGAAAAAGAGGGAGATTGCCAATGAGATGGATTGACCCAGCGGCAGCAACAATGGCACACATAGCACCCATTGTGAGGATGGCTCATGACTAGGCAGTGTTTCCTGCATTCACAGCATAGGGTCACTGTGAGTCAGAACTGACTCGATAGCACCTAACAACAACATGCCAAAAATTAAGTCTCCTAATCTTGTGCCTATATTACCGACCAGGAACATTATAGTTGTAGCTTTAACATTTTGGTCCTTGATCCATTTTAGATTAGTTTTTGTTTATGGTGTGAGGTATGGATTCTATTTCATGTTTCTGAAAATGGACAACCAGTTTTGCTGGCTCCATTTGTTATAGAAGCAATTTCTTTCTTGTTGAATGAACTTTGATCCTTCATCAAAGATTAGCTGCCTACAGATGGATAGAGTTATTTCTGGGTGATCCATTCTTGTTCCACTTGTCTATGTGTCTGTTATTGAATCAGTAACTGGATGTTTTCATTACTTGTAAAGTAAGTGGTATGGAGCTGTAGGATCAGCACTGGACTGCAAACCACAAGGTCGGCAGTTCAAACCCACCAGTTGTTCCTCGGAACTGCTATACAGGATAGCTATGAGTCTGAACAGACTCAATGGTACTCAACAACAATAATAGTAAGTTTTGAAAACAATCCTTTTGTTTCTTGTAATAGTCCTTGGGTGATGCAATCAGAGATCTTGACTACTAACCAAAAGGTTGGAGGTTCAAGCCCATCCAGAGGCACCTCAGAAATTTGCTTCCAAAACAGAAAATTTTGAAAATCCTATGAAACAAAATTTTATTTGGTATGCATGGAAACACCATGAGTTGGATCAGTGTCAAATCTGGTTTCTTATCTTCTTGTAACTTATATTACATAGCTTACAAATGATAAATACAAATTAAACATATCACACAATGTATGTGATTTTAAAATAACAAAGTTGGATGATGGAATGTAAAGACATTTTGGAGAGGAAATATAGGGAAAATAGTTTAGCTTAAATGTCCAGTGAAAAACTCTTCAAAGGAGATGATGCCATTCAGGCTCAGATTTAAATGATAGGTATGGAACAATGTTAGAAGATCTGAAGAAAAAGCTTTCTATGCAGAAGGACAAGCAGGTTCAAAGGGTCAGAGATGTGAATAAGCTCAGTGTGTTGGAAAGGCAGGAAGAAGATCAGAGGGACAGAGTCATGGTGAGGAAGAGAGAGAGGATATGCTGATGTCTGAGAGGTTGACAAAGTTTTGTTGATCATACTGAGTTTGTGTTTTATTCCAAGTCCATTGGAGACTTTTGTGCAATGGTTTGACTTCATGTGATTTATCACTGCTGGCTGTGTTGAGAACAAACTTTGGCAGCACCTGAGTGGAAGCAGCCCAGTGTAGCCCAAATGGGAGATATAGGTCCCTTGGACTAGAGTTGTAACAATTAAGATGCTAAGAAGTAGTGCATCTTGAATATATGTTAGAAATAGGAGTTAAGAGTTGTACATAGATTAGATGTGAAATGAGGAAAAGTGAGAAAATGACAGTCATTTCTTGTTTTTAAGTCCAAGAAACTTGGTGGTGGTGATACCATTAACTGAGATAGTGAAGACAGCTGTGGGTAAATCAAGAGTTTTATTTTGGACATACTAAATTTGAGATGTCTATTAGACAGCTAAGAGGGGATGTCAAGTAGGCAGTTGGATATATAAATATAGAGCCCAGGGGAGTGTTAAGAGCTGGAGATAGAGATTTATGAGTCATCAGTACAAAAGTGTTATTTTAATCCATCGGAGAGGATGAGATCACCTAGAGAAGGAATTTGGAGAGAAAAGAAAGTGGAGGACAGAGTTAAGGGTTAGCAGACGAGGAGGAACTAGAAATGAAAACTAAGAAAGAACAAGGTTGACAGTGGAGGAAAATCAGGAGTGAGCAGTGTTCTGAAAACCAAGAGGAGGTATTTCTACTAGAAGGAAGTCAAATGCTGAAAGTTGGTCTGGCCCATTTCCTGGTTTATAGTTCTCCGGAATGCCCGCAATAATCTATTCTTCCCTCTCTAGCATTTGATCCTATTAGAAAGGATGTTAATTACAGAACAGCATACATTACAGAATACTTTTTCAGATTTTTATTCCCGTCTAGTCAGTTACGGGACTGTGAATCATGAGGTCGGAGGTCAGTGCCCACCATCTGCTTTCTGCTCCCACAAAGATTTAAAAATGCCTCAGAAACCCTCCACAGATCTGCTATGGGTCCGAACTGACTTGATGGTACTTAACAACAATAACAACTAGTCAGTTATATTAAAGAATAAGGCAATGAGATAGCATCCTGGTGCACAAGAGGGTCTCAGGTCTATGTTTCTGCACTGACAGCACCACTCACTCGCTGCAGGAGTTGTTGTTGTGAAGTGCTGTCAAGTTGTTTACAACCCATAGCGACCCTGTATAGGGTTTCTGAGGAGCAGCTGGTGAACTTGAACTGCCGACCTTGCTGTTCAAACGGCTTTGCAGTCTGGAGCATTAACCCACAGCGCCACACCGGGACTCCCGCTGTAGGACCATTATTTAGTTTCTCCGAGCCTTGGTTTCCTCATTGGTTAGCTGTTGATGATAATACTCATATTGTAGGTCTGTTGTGAGTGAGTTAATATAATGCATACATTGTACATTATATTAGTTAATCATGATAAATGGAGAAAAGATCGAAGTTCTCAAAGACTTCGTTTTGCTTGGAACCACCATCAAATCTCATGAAAGTAGCAGTCAAGAAATCAAATGATGTATTGGATTAGGCTTAGGCAAAAGACCTCTTCAAAGTGTTTAAGAGCAAAGATGTCAGGCTGAGGACTAAAGTGCGCCTGACCAAAGTCATGGTATTTTTAACAGCCTCATGTGCATGTGAAAGTTGGACAGTGAATAAGGAAGACCATACAAGAATTATGCATTTGAGCTATGGTATTGAAGTTATTGTTGTTGTTATGTGCCGTGGAGTCGGTTCCGACTCACAGCGACCCTGCACAGGGTTTCCAAGGCTGTTAATCTTTACTGGAGCAGAACGCCTCATCTTTCTCCGGCGGAACCGCTGGTAGTTTCAAACTGCTACCCTTACAGTTCGCAGACTGATTCGTAACCACTACGCTACCAGAGGAATATTAAATATGCCATGAATTGCTAGAAGAACAAACAGATCTGTGTTGGAAGAAACACAGAATGCTCCTTGGAAGCTAGGATGGTAAGAATTCATTTCTCATACTTTGGACATATCAACAGGAGGGACCAGTTCCTGGAGAAGGACAGCATGCTAGGTAAAGTTGTTGTTGTTAAGTGCCATCGTGTCGATTCCGACCCATAGCGACCCTGTATAGGGTTTCCAAGGAGCAGCTGGTGACCTTGCAGTTCAAACAACTTTGCAGTCTGACGCATTAGCCCACAGCGACACACTAGGACTCCCTAGATAAAGTGGCATAGTGGCAGCATCTGTGAGCTCAAGCTCCACATTAATGGTGAGGATGGTGCAGGATAGGCAGTGTTTCATTTCATTAGTGTTGTGCATAATTTTGCTCTGAGTCGGAATCCACTTGAGGGCACCTAACAACAATAACAATACAATGTACAAAACTCAGTGTCTGGCATAAACTAAGTAGACCACAAATGGTAGCTTGTATTATTTTCCCCCAGAGTCTGATTGGATTACCAACAGAAATAGATTAAGTAATCTAGGGATGATGAGTTGGTGAATTGTCTTAGACAACACGGGAGACATAAGCCTACATACTACTGCTAAATAATAGAAACCAAACACACAACCTGTAAACAAGTGGTGCCCTAGAGTATCTACCTCTTTTCTACCAAATAAGCACTCCATTCTCATTCCCTTGAGTCACAGGATGCATGAACTACTCAGAAGGGTGATGTTTTCAAAGACGCACCATCAGTGTAGAAACATACACTGTGATTCTCTGATCAAGAATTAGCCAGGCCTGTCTCCAAGCCTGGAATATCAGGTTCCAAGTGAGCAGATGAGTGACAATGGAGCTCCTATAGAGCTAAGGGAGAGTCATGAAGTATGTCCAAAATAAGTAGGCATTTCCCCACTTTGGGGCAGCTCACAAACCTAGCCTATTTTCTGCAGCACAAGAGAGAGGGTCAGAGATATAATTGAGCCAGTGTTTCAGATTCATTTTCCAGAAAATGAGGCTCTTAGCCCTGGCTGCTCTCTGAGAAGTTTTTGTTAAATATAACAATTCCTCTAAAAATGTTACAATTCCCCTTATGGTCCCTCTGTGCCAGCCACTTTCATCCTTGGAAGTTGTTGGGTGGTAGTAGTTACCCTGAGCAGCGGAGTGAGTTAATGATGTTGGAGACATATCCTCCTTCCTCCAAAACTAGCACTCCTTGGTGTTTTCGAAGGTATCTGTTGGGGTTTGGAAATTACAACTTTACAACACCCCTACCTCAAAATACATAATCTATTTTTCAGTTCAAGTGGATCTTTTAAATTAAATTTCTCTTGAGGGGGATCATCACTTGGGTCCATTTATTAAATTGTACCTTAGCCCTAGAACTCAATGACCTTGGTTTGAATCTTGATTCCATCACTTAAGATCTTGGTGAAAATGGTTAATCTCACTATTCTTTATCTATAAATGGGAATATCAACGGATACATAGCATAGTGACTGTTGTTGTTGTTGTTAGGTGCTGTTGAATCATTTCCAATCCATAGCAGCCCTATGTACAACAGAACAAAACAGAACCCTGCCTTGCCTCAGCCTCACCATGCCTCCTCTGCTAGAGTCTATTGATGCTGCCACTGTGCCAATCCTTCTTGTTGGGGAGAGGGGTCATCTTCCTCTTTTATGGTGACCCTCCCCTTTACCAAGCATGATGTACTTCTCCAGGGACTAGTCCATTCTGATAATATGTCTGAAGCATGAGAGACGAAGCCTGGTCGTTTCGGATTTTAAGGAGCATTCTAGTTGTACGTCTTAAAAACAGATTTGTTTGTCCTTCTGACAGTCCATGGTCTATTAAAATTCTTCTCCTTACCATAACTCAAACGCATCAATTCTTCTACCATGTTCCTTATTCATTGTCCTACTTTCACATGCATATGTGGCTATTGTAAATAGCATGGTTTGGGTCAGGAGCATTTTCATTCTTAAACTGATTAAATTGATTCATTCATACACAGAACATATTTAGCACAATGTCTGAAACATATTAAGCCCTCAGTAAAGTGTTGATGGAATATCATATCTCTGTTATGCAAGCATACCAAGAAGTTCATTCTAAGAACCTTCTTCATGTTGTTGTTTTCAGTCATGGCATATTGCATATCACTGGAGGTTTAAAAACTTTATTCCATCATCTTGGATGCTTTTTAAAAGAAAATGTCACGTTAGGGGGATCCAGGAAACTAGCTTTATGATATAGTAGTGGATAATGACACCTTCTCTCGTTTTATACTTACGAGAACGTCTTACCCATCAAACAAAATGTCAACACAGCGCGAGTCATTTAACTGAGTATGTTTATGTTTAGGGTGTTTTCAGCTGTGTGTAACAGAAAACCATTATGGAAACTTGCTTAAATGATAAGAAATGTATCTCAAAGTGGAAAGTGCAGAGGTAGGGTAGCTTGGTTATATCCCAAAGCATTCATTTTTTCTGCGGCTCTGCTTAGACCATCCTGAGACTCAGTTTTGCCTTCAGACTTGTTCCCCTCATGGTCACTAAACGGACCAAGTGGAGTTCCAGACTTCCTCTCCAGGTTTGATCTTGTCTTTCAAAAGAAAAATACAGTGTCCATTAGTCCTTATGTCTCTTTCTTTTAGGATTCTCCCGATGGCTGTAAGAAAGCCAGCATATGCCATATCGGGCATACAGTACTATTATCTCATCTGCAGACATTATTCAGATGTTGCTGGAATGGTTCCTACAATTTCCACTCATATGACAGCTTTCCTCGGCAAGTAGATGGTCTCAAGCCAGCTGGCATATTGGGATCCTCTTTCTCCTTTGCGCTACCTGTTTCACAAGAGTAGTTGCATATTTTAAAAATATGTTACTTGCAGAACCCAATTTCTGGTACCAATTGTATTCATTTGAGTTGTCTGCCACAGACAACAGAAATACAAGCTTCAGTTAATTTAAGCAGGAGAGAAATATAATGAAAATGTACTAAATAGTTCCAGAATAAAGAATTGTGGCAATGGAATACAACATCTTGATCTTGAATTTTCTTTCGCTGTAAAGAACATTTGCTATGAAAGAACCCTGGTTGTGCTGGTTAAGCATTAGGCCACTAAATGAAAAGGCTGGTGGTTTGAAGCTGCCAGTCACTCTGTGGGAGAAAGATATGGCAGCCTTAGAAACCCTGTGGGCAGTTCTAGTCGGCCCTGTAGAGTCGCTGTGAGTCGTAATTAAATTGATGGCACTGGTGTTTTAATTGGGAGGGGAGGTTGTTAAAAAGGACAAGATTGGTCACTGATAACATCTGAGTAAGGTCTGCAGATTCCATGATAGTACTGTGCCAGTGTTCCTTTGCTGATTTTGACAATTATACTGTGGTGATGTCAAATAGTAAGGAGCTCTGGTAGTGTAGTGGTTACGAATTGGGCTGCTAATCTCAAGGTCAGCAGTTTGAAACTACCAGCTGTTCCATGGGAGAAAGATGAGGCTTTGTGCTCCCGTAAAGATTTACAGCCTCAGAAACCCTGTGCAGGGTCACTATCAATTGGAACCGAGTCCATGACACATAACCACCACCACCATGTAAAATAGTTTCTTGTTTTCAGAAAATGTGCAGTAATATTTGTAGGTAAAGGAGTATCATATCTACCATGTACTATTAAATACATAACACACAGAGAAGAAAGCAATGGAGAGTATCATTAAAATTTGGGAACCAGGTGGAGGGTATCCAGGAATTCTTTAAACTACCCTTGTAACTTTTTTGTGTGTTTGAAATTTGGCCAAATTTTTTAAATGATGCCGAGATGGAAGGTGAGCTTTCAGAGCTTCATCATCCCCCAAATTTACTTTAGTAAATCTCTAAAGACAGTGAGGAAGATACATAGTGATCCCTCAAAGAAACCCAGATTCCAGAGATCCTGGTGGAAAGACTTCAGAACAAGAAACCAAGCTCCAAATCCTGCCATAAAGTCAGACCCTTGTGGACAATACTGCCACCACCAGGTCGTGCTAGACATTGCCGTTTTTACTGGTTCTATGGCTGGCATTTGACGTTGTACACCACCATTAACTGTTAACCACCACATCTCCCAAATGAGTCATCGTTTTGCAACTGACACCACTGCTATGGACTAGCCTCTCGGATCTCTTTTGAACTTCACCATGAGAAATCCAAATGCAGGGCACAGGGATCAGAATGATAGAGCCTGTGTGTAGATTCAGGATGGTAGTTTTGTGCCTTGGAGTCGGTTGTGCCTCATAACGACCCTGAATAGAAATTTCCAAGGCTGTAAATCTTTACAGGAGCAGAAAGCTGATTTGTCAAATGAGGATCAAGAATTCTCAGTCTATAGTCTTGGAAGAAAGGAGCTCTGGTAGCGTAGTGGTTACAAGTTGGGCTGCCAACCGCAAGGTCAGCAGTTCAAAACTACCAGCTGTTACGTGGGAGAAAGATGAGACTTTCTGCTCCCGTAAAGATTTACAGCCTCAGAAACCCTGTACAGGGTCATCGTAGGTCGGAACTGACTCGATAGCACATAACAACAATAACAATCTTGGAAGAAGTACAATCAGAATGTTCCTTAGAAAAGAGGCTGGTGAAACGTCATTTCTCGTACTTTGGACATGCTATTACGAAGAAACAGTCCTGAAGAAGCACATCATGCTTGGTAAAGTAGAGGGTCAATGAAAAAGACGAAGACCACCAACTATTTGGATTAACCGTGGCTGCAACAATGACCTAAAATATAGCAGCAATGTGAGGATGGTACAGAAATGGGTAATGTTTTGTTCAGTGTGCATTGGGTCTCTGTGAGTCAGAGCTGATTCTATGACACCTAACAATAACAGAGTGATGCAAAGGAACCACGGTGATGCAGTATTGCAAATCCACTAGGTGCTCCATGGCAGAGAAGTGTGGCAATCTGTTCCGATAAAGGTTTTCAACCTTGGAAACCCTATGGGACAGTTCTTCTCTATATTATAGGGTTGCTATGAACCAGAATCAACTAGAAGGTAGTGAGGTAGAGTGACAAAGGGAGACCCAGGTTGGTGCAGATGGTTAACCTGCTCTCTCTTAACCAAGAGTTTGGAGGTTTGAGTCCAACCATAGGCATCTCAGAAGAAAGGCCTGGTAATCTACATCTGAAAAACTCAACCACTGAAAACCCTATGAAGCCCAGGTCTATTCTGCACACAGGGGATCTCAGGAAGTTGGAATCTACTTGATAGTAATTGGTTACAATGGCACATGAGTGCTGTCTCTCCTCCAAAGAGAAATGGGGTTCACATACTGCACATCCCACAAGAATGACAAATGTTCATTATGGCGCTCCATTAAGATTTCAAAAAACCAACTCTGAATGCTGCTTCAGTGAAGGTAGGGGAGAGAGAAAAACATTTCTCTCCATTTTAAAGAGGTAAAGTGTTCACAGATGTTGGGTCCTAACTCTCACACTATATTCATAGTAGTGTTAATATGGAAGAAATTATACTTGATGAGGTTTAACAACCCCTCGACTTAGAAAGAAAAATTGAATCCTTTGTTTTTATGTTTTTAGTTGGATTGATTTTATTCTGAAATTCTTCGTTCTGTACAGTGATCTCTTTTTTTTTTTCTTTCCCTCTCTCACACATTTTGAAGTTTTCTTCTATTTGTTTTTGAAAACATGATTGAATTATTTTACAAGAAGTTGGCCTTTTTATATCAGAAAAATTTCAGTTCTTGTTTCTCATGAAGAAAACCCTTTCTGCAACCCTGGCATAGAACCTAATATGTAACAGAAAACAATTTTTTTCTTGCACAAACTTTGTTTTATTCTATAATATCCCCTCAACAACCATATCCTGAAAGCTTACTCTGGCCTAGTTATGTGTTAAGTGCTATTTGTGGTTTAACATTAAGAATAATTTTTTGCTCGTCATGTTTTATTGCTTCAGCTAAAGGAAAAAAAAAGGAGTGTCATATGATTCTTAAGAGCATCATATTTTATTTTAATAAATGTTCCTCATAAAAAGGATTAGAGGAACCTAGAAAGATATGAGAAATTATACCCTAAAAGTATTTGACATCTGGTTGGAATTGTTATGTTACTAGATTGTTGAAAGTTTCTTCTGAGGGATTGAGGGAATTTTCACATTTAATTTGGCAGTCAGATATGGAGATGAATTTAACTGACCTTCAACAGTGCTGATCTGTCCTTTAGAGAGATGATTGAATTGCGGAGAAGTGGGGAGGAGGAAGAAGTCTTCACTTACACTCCTTGAGGTATGACACAGGTGGACAGTCTAAATTATGGGACTTACTGACAAGTAAGAATTGCCTGAGTGGATTACTGCAAACTGCTGTAGCTGTGGATGGCTTTGAAAACCCAACTCGTCAATTACAGACAGTACCTAGTATAGTAACACGAACACTCTCAAAGGCTTCTGCCCAGGAAATTTGAAGAGACTTTTTATCTCCCACCTCCTGTACCATCTCTTCCTCTCTGGGTGACCCTTCTTACCTACAGATCTCAGTGGTTTATCCCAAACCTGCCACACAGAACTCTATATGAATGAGTAAACAGTACCCCATGCAGAGCAGTGATCTCAAGGAGCCTCAGAAAAGATAAAGGACAACATTTGTCTTTCTTAGTCCACTAAGTTGTCATTCTGTGGTCTCCAGTCACAGGTGAAAAGATCAGATTGGGGATTTCTAGGTACCAGAATCGCATTACAGTTTAGTAAAACCTCAGATTTACTCAGGGCACCTTTGGTTGTAAACGTTGCTTATTTGAGACAGGAAATAAGATAAATGTTCAAACATCATTAAGCTGGGTAAGCAAAGGAACCCATTTAGAGATGCCAGGTCCATAGAAACCCAGAAGGTAGATGGCAAGGCTTCAGAATCTCAATGAAGAACCTAAAGATGTAAGCAAAAGTTTGTGAGTATTTTCTGATGTGAATATTTCTAGGAAAAGTTTCATTCTTTTCATGGAATTCTCAAAGGAATCCAGAACTTGGAAGGCTCTGGAAATACTGTTCCATAGTGAATAGCACCCATCTCTCTGAATCAAGGAGGTCCCTAGTCTTCGGCAGAGCCAGGTAAAGCGGCAGACCAGAGACTTAGCTGCCCGATGTACGTGCTATAAAGAACAGTGAAACAGAATTGGACTAAATCATTACATCTTATTTCTCCTAGACGTTCCCCTTCAGTGCAAATTAACAACGACCACTTTTTAGAATTTATCTTTTGATCATTTTTATAAAGTATGTGTGCAGCCATATCCAAAATTCAGGAAAAATAAATAAATAAATAAATATCCTGGAGACCTAAGTGGCTCAGTCTCTTCAAGGAATCGTATTTTAGGAACCTCAGCTGAATAACCACAAGTACTAAAAAAATAGTTTTACTCACATTTCTCATACAAATGAAAGAACATCTATGTCATATGTCGTCCTGCATAGCTTCGGCTACATTCACTCACGGCATAGCTGCTCTAGGATCCTTCCCATAGCAACCCTCCAAATCCTCTCTCCCGGTCTATGCTGCTTACCATATGTTTCGCATACAAGGAACCCTTGTAAATAAAGTGCACAAACATACAACACATATGTCTGGCATAGGAAACAAACACTTAAGGGCATTGTGCGGTTTGTAAAAGACTATATAACGTGCTCATTATTTGTGTAGAAAAATACATTATTTTCCTCTTTCTAAGGAGTCCTTGTGGTGCAAAGGTTAAAGCACTCGACTGCTAACTGAAAAGTCTGTGGTTCAACCACTCAGTAGATGCTCAGTAGGAAGAATATATGTCAATCTGTTTCTGTAGAGGTTTACAGCCTTGGAGACCTAGTGGGGCAGTTCTGCTCAATCTATTCTGATTGGAATTGAACTCCATGGCTACGAAAGTATCTTCTTTCTGATCTTGTTGTTTATTATGTAAATCAGGAGTAGGGAACGTCTGGCCTCAAAGCAGTATTTTTTGTTGTTAAGTGCCATTAAGTAAGTTCTGACTCTTAGCGAACCTGTATAGGGTTTCTGAGGAGCAGCTGGTGGGTTTGAACTGCTGACCTTGTGGTTCACAGTCTAGTGTTGATCCTACAGTACCACACCAGGAAGGCCTGCAAAATTATTTCATCTGGCCCTGCCAAGGCAACCTCAGTTCCAGCCATCACACTGTCATTGTTGTTAAGTGCTATCGAGTTGGTTCTGACTCACAGCAACCCTGTATTGGGTTTTTGAGGAGCAGCTGGTGAGCTTGAATGGCCAACCTCATGTTTCAAACAGACCTTGCGGTCCAGCACGTGATCCAGCAGCACCACATCAGAATGTAGTAGGCTAATTTTAAGTTGATAATTATGTATGGCTGGTGAATGATGTCATAACTTTTTGGCAGAAAAAGATTCCCCCTGATGTAGATCAATTTAGTTGCGTTGGTCTGTTGGTGTTTAGGGCCACCCAGTGGGTTTGGTTCTGACTCATAACAATCCTGTTTGGGGTTTCCGACATTGCAAATCTTTACATGAGGAGAAAGTCTCATCTTTTCCCACAGAGTGGCTGGTGGACTGGAATGATGGACCTTATTATTGTTAGCATTCCCGTGCTTACCCAACTACACCACCAGGTCTAGTCCTTCTCTTCTCTTACTTTCTGAACCTACCCCGCTCCACCCATTTTCCTAATTTTGCACCGCAAACGATCCTGTAGCAGAGCTGGAAATGAGTCCCCTTTAGGGAGCAGGGGAGCCCCTGACTGGTACAAGTAGGGAACTTGCTCTGGCTAACCAAAAGGTTGGAGTCCACCCAGAAGAGCCACAGGAGAAAGGCCTGCAACCTCTTTCTGAAAACTCAGCCTTTGGAAACCCCATGGGGTACAGCTGCACTCTGACCCACGTGAGCTGGAGTTGACTGGATGGCATCTGATTTGGTTTTATTGGTTTTAGGGAGCAAGACAGGCAAGGAAAGGAGGGAAAACAGGAAACACACACGCCTAAATCTTGTTCTGGCTGCACATGGCGTAATGCTGATTACAGGAAATAAGTACTTCATTTCATTACTTAATCTTGAAGCCATTTAAAATGCCTCCCAGGTTTTTCAAATTTGGGAAACCACAAAAGAAAATTGAAATGTATAATGTTTTCCAGAATTCTGTTTTAGGATTCTGTTTCAAAAGGTGGAAGTGAATTTTATCAGTGAATTTCTTTCTGGATATTGTTTTGTTAATATAAAATCAGTTTTCCCTAGCCCCAGTCAAAGATGATGGACTTGGATAAATCTTTCCACTGTGCCAAATAGTGCACCAGACTTGGCAAGGTAGAGATGAAGAGGTGTGTCCCCGTCTTCAAGGCTGACTGCTGGGTGGACTGGAGTTCTGGGACAATGCTTAACTGTTCACCTGCTAACTGAAAGATCAGCAGTTTAAACCCACCCAATGGCTTTATGGGAGAAATACCTGGCAGTCTTGCTCCTATGAAGATTATAGCCAAGAAAACCCACCTAGAGGCACTGCAGAAGCCAACTTGGAGATCTGGAAGAGTCATATTCATGGCCATTCCAAAGAAAGGTGAGCCAACAGAATGTGGAAGCTATTGAACAATATTATTAATATCACATGCAAGTACAATTTTGCTGAAGATCATTTAAAAATGGTTGCAGTCGTATATACACAGAGAACTGCCAAATTTTCACCCTGGTTTCAGAAGAGGTCATGGAATGAGGGATGTCATTGCTCATATCAGTTGGGTGAAAACAGAGAATACAAGAAAGATGTTTGACTGTTGTATTTAGGGTCACTTGGTGTGGCGCTGTGGGTTAATGCTCCAGACTGCAAAGCCGTTTGAACTGCAAGGTTGGTGGTTCAAGCTCACCAGCTGCTCCTTGGAAACCCTATACAGGGTCACTATGGGTTTGAACCGACTCGACGGCACTTAACAACAACAACAGGAGTTGAAACGTAGCCAATAACCACATCTAACAACAATAGCAACAGCACTGTCACAAGGGGCCTGAGCAACAAGAGGATCAAAAAGCCAAATCCATTGCTGTTGAGTTGGATCTAACATATACGACTCCATAGGGCAGAACGGAACTTCCTGGTAGGCACTCCAAAGTCATGGAGGTTAAGGTCATGGTTAGGGTTAGGGTTAGGGTTAGGGTTATGGACGTTAAGGCTTCCAATCCTTATGGATGCGCACTACCCCGTATTTCTCCTGTATAGTAGGTGATGGGTTTGATCTGCTGACCTTTTAGCTTAGCAGTTGAGCATTGTGCCATCTGGTTACAACAACTCCTGTTGCTAAGTGCCCTTGAGTCAGTTCTGACTCATAGTGACCCTGTATAGGGTTTCTGAGGAGTGACTGGTGAGTTTGAACCGCCGAGGTTGCAGTTCAAACTGACATTATGGTCGAGTGCTTATGATACAGCTCCACACCAGGACACCAAATGCACCACTAGTGGTGTGGATATTGGGCAATGGGAACACAGTGTAGGGAGCTTTTATGTTTGCTTACAGGAGATGACCCTTGAATGAACTAGGAAATAGGCATGCATTTGCCAAGCAGATGAAGCTGAGAGAGCAATCCATGCAGAAAATACAGAGTGCACAAAATGAAGGCATGCGAGGGCTGTAGATGGAGCTGTAGAAATGTCGAAAACACCTGGGACTAACTGTGGCTGGCCAGGCTCCTTGAGTTTATGCTTATAAAGGGATCTTGTTTTCCTGTTGGGGCATCCTGCCACTTGAAGTCACTAGTCTTTAGCACCATTGCAGTGATTCTCAGAGTGTTTCTCACTGTCTGGGTACAAAACCCGCCTCTGTTTCTGGAGAGTAGAGCACCATGGGGCAGTTATCTGGTCTCTCTTAGCATCCATATTATCACCTGTAAAATGAATATAATTCTATCTCCTTAACAAGGTTATAGACAGGATCTAAATAAGACATTTAAAATTGTACCTGGCATCAATACTAGTGTGTAACATGCATTAAAGGTATAGGTATTTTCTTTCAAACCCAATAAATTATTATTAGGCAACATTCTCAAATTTTGTCTTCCTGCATGTCTGGGCTTGGGAGTATGCAGGTAGATTTGATCTCTCTCTATGTCCATTTCAGGATATAGATATCGTGTCAATATTTCTGTGTTCTACAGTAGTCCCTGTGCTTGAGAGAATCGTGGTAACCTGTGATTAACCCTAAGTAGTATCTAAAGGTAACTTCTTGGTATAAATAATGTAACCAGAGCTGGGCCCAGGGAAACAGGGATGGAGTAGGCCACAAGCCTGGGAATGTGTACATTGAAAGCAAAAAATGGGAAAGAAAGATTATAAAACAAATGTTATGTATAACACAATACATATAGTTCAGACTTTGTTCACAATATAAGTCTTGTGTTTGTATAGCACTTTAACATGTTATCACATTGGATAGTTAAAACTATCCTCAGAGGCTGTGTTGAATTACCCAAAGAGCAAAGCAAGCACAGGCTTACCTTGCTTGTTGGACACTCCACCCATGCTCACAGGTATAGGTAAAGTCTCTTTTACTATCATGACTACACCCCAGATAAGGAAAACAGGTTCAGATGGAGACAGATGTGACTTGTATTTGTTGCCCTGCTGGCTCCCCATCCCATTTCCACATTTGAGTTGTTGTATTAACTTTTAGGGGAGCACTTAGTATCTTCATCAAGAAGTTATACTCTGGATATTCTTCACTGGTAGTATCTGCTTCCTGAGACGAGGAACTTGCTTGGGATGTATGTCTTATTCATGGTTATTGGCTGGCCTGTTATAACAAGACTTTAGAGTTTCTACCTCATATTTATAGACATGTAGCAACAAAAAAGGCTAGAGAAATGGACTTGGAATTTAATTGGTGAATATTTTTATAGCCTTTACGATGTGTATTGTTTTAAGTCCTCTTCACTTTTCGCAAGCAAGTTTGTATCATCTGCACATCGCAGGTTGTTAATGAGTCTTCCTCCAATCCTGATGCCATGTGTTTCTTCATAGAACCAGCTTCTCGAATTATTTACTCATCATACAGATTGAATAATTATGGTGAAAGAATGTGACCCTGGTGTACACATTTTCCTAAACAGTTTTTAAAATTTAAAACCATTCAGTGTCCCCTTGTTCTTTTCGAACAACTGCCTTTTGATCTATGTACAAGTTCCTCATCAGCACAGTTAAGTGTTCCAGAATCTCATACTTCATAATATTGTTTGTAGCATGCCATGATCCACACAAAAGAAGAGACTGAAGTTGTCAAAGACTTCATTTGCTCAGAGCAACTATCAACACTCATGGAAGCAGCATTCAAGAAATCAAACAACAAATTGCATTGGGCAAATCTGATGCACAAGAACACTTTAACGTGTTCAAGAGCAAATATGTCAGCTTGAGGACTAAGGTGTCCCTGACCCAAGCTGCTATTTTCAATAACCTCATATGCATGTGAAAGTTGGACAGTGAATGAGGAAGACTGTACAAGAATTGATGCATTTGAGTTACGGGTGTTAGCGGAGAATATAAAAAGTACTATGAACTACCAAAAGAACAAACCAAACTGTGTTGGAAGAATTGCAGCCAGGATGATCCTAAGAAGCCAAGATGGCCAGACTTTCTCTCTCATACTTCAGACATATTATCAGGAGGGACCAGTCCCTGGAGAAGGACATCAGTAAAGTGGAAGGTCAGCAAAAGATAGGGAGCCCCCCAATGTGATGGATTGGCACAGTCGCAGCAGCAATGGGCTCAGTTGTAGCAACAATTATGAGGTTGACCTAGGATGGGACTGTGTTTCGTTCTGTTGTGCATAAGGTCACTGTGAGTCAGAACCAACTCAATGGCACCTCACAACAACAATCATTGTGCTGGAGAGGGAACCACAGGATGGTAATGTGCTTCAAGATGCGTTTTCCTTTTTCTACACTTGGCATGTAGCATAGTCCTGGCACATAATAGGTGTTCAATTAATGATAAAAGAAGGAAGGAGGAAAGAAGGGAGGGAACCTGGGAGAAAGGGACAAAACCAAAATCAATGCCCATTACTGTTGATTTGAATGTGACTAATGGCAATCCCATGTTTTACTGACCTAGAACTGCATCATAGGTTTGTCTTGGCTAAGTGCTGGTGGCTGTGTAGGAAAAGCACTGGACTGTAACCACAAGGTTGGCAGTTCAATCCCTCTAGCCAATCTGTGGGAAAAAGATGCGGCTTCCTGCTCCTGTAAAGGATATCTTGTTTGGTCAGGTGGAGGGTCAGAGAAAAGGAGGAAGACGCCCAAGGAGATGGATTGGCCAAGTGGCAGCATCGATGGACTCAAGTGTGGCAACAGTAGTGAGGTTGGCCCAGGATCAGGCAGTGTTTTGTTCTGCTGTGCATAAGATTGCTATGGGTCAGTGCCAACTCAAAGGCACCTATCAACAACAATAACAAAGATATACAGTTTCTGGAACCCTATATAGTGTTGCTATGAGTCAGAATGGACTCAATAGCTCCTAACAACAATCTTTACAGAAGCGGATTACCTGGACTCTCCTCCATGGTTTTGCTGTGTGGGCTCAAACTGACAACCTTTAGGTTAGTAGCCAATCACAAATCGTTTGTACCACCTACAGACCAAGGTGGAAAACAAGGGATGAAGAAAAGAAGGAAAGAATTAAATTATAGGATTGGAAGGAACCATGTACCAACATCAGTTCTTCCCTTAAGCCTCAAAGGAAACACAAAACAACCAGCCTCAAAGAGGTGACAATTTCAAAGTTCTAAAGAGTCTCATAGAAAGAAGCAAAGTGCTGATATTTGAGAAACAGTTCTGACTGGAAGTCCATTTGAATCCTGGCTTTCACAGCTTCTCTTTCTGTGACCTTGTACAATTTGTTTGAGTGGTTGGAACTCCATTTTCTCGTATCTTCACATCTTTGGGGAAATAGTAGATTCTTATGCTCATATTCCCTTTGATAAGGATTAAATAAGGTAATGTAGTAAACTTTTCAGTAACTCAGTCACTGTTTTAGTATGTAGAAAGAGAGGGCTCAAATATGCTGAGCTGTTTAGCATCAATGATATTTCTAAAGATAGATCTTTCTCTGTAATCTTTTACAAGGAGAGATGTTAACCCACAAAACTACAAATATCTTTTCTTAAAATTTAATGCCTGGAAAAATCTAGACTTTGTTTTTTTTGGTCTCCTGCACAGTTTAGAGGATTTTGCATCCTAGGGAAAGTGCTCTAAGAATAATATAACCTGATACTGTAAACTATTTGGCAACATGCGGTTATATTGTACCATCATAATTTTTCAGTATTTAATTAAAGACTCCAACAACTTAAAATGCAAGACATGTCAAGAACATCAATTGGGGGTACAGACCAGCTGTTGGAGGGCTTTAGTTGTCAACTCCAAAGCCAAGCTCCCAGCCCCTACCAAGGTTCAGATTACTGAGAATGTAATGAAAGAGCAAATCCAACTGCTATAATAGATGCCTATGGTTGGTGTCCTGGTGTGGCACTGTGGGTTAATGCGTCAGACTGCAAACCTGTTTGAACTGCAAGGTTGGTGGTTCAAGCTCACCAGCCACTCCTTGGAAACCCTATACAGGGTCGCTACGGGTCGGAACTGACTCAATGTCAACAACAACGATTACAACAACAACAACAACAATGATTACAACAACAACAACAACGATTGCAACAGAAAATATAGATATTAGTGTCTATTTTGACATGCTTCCTCTGTCTGTTTCCAGGATAGATCTTCTGGAGAATCAGAAATGGGAGGAAATGAGAAGCTAACACTCCAGAGGTCTCAGGGTTGTATGTGGAGAGTGGCTGCCAGATACAGAGGTTGCAGCTGTGCAAGAAGATATGTAAAGTTCCAGAAGTATTAAATAACAAAACTAGTCATTTTCATTTCTTATACTGTGCATGGTGCCAGCTGTGGGCTCAGGGACAGATCCACTGACAAGGGATTAATATCAGGGAGAGCCAGCCAACTCCATAGGCATATATAATTCAGCCGCCTCCTGTTTCTGTATGACAGTCCCTTGGATCAGACACAGCCACTTGGATCAGATGCGCCAACAAGGTTAAGAGTGGTCACAGCAAAAGGGACACTCCAGTTTATCTTGGCCCCGAGTGCACCCTGCACTTTCAGGGACAGGGAAGGCAGAGGTGCTTTGTTTTCTTAGATGCGTCTCTGTGAGCTATGGGTGACAGTTTCTCCCTCGCTCTCCATAAATTCAATTTGGTAGAGTCACACAAGGAAGCACAGAGCCACCTTGTCACCAGACCTCCTTCCATCAAGTTATCCCAGCACTTAGTTAAAATCAGAAAAACAGAAACAGAAAAAATATTACAGCTGGAAAGTTCCTTTGAGATGGTCCACTCATTGTCCCACCATCCCCCTGACCAACCCCTTTTCCAGATGAGAAAAATGAGGACCTTGGTCAGTTCTCATAGATCCTGTGACTGACTTCTGATCAGAACCCAGAATTGGATCCCAACTCATCACAACCTACTTTCCAACATAGCTGGGCTCTCTCCTTGCAAGTTCTTTTCTCCTTCCTTTTCTGCTGTTCAGTCTATCATCAGAGCATCCTGAAATGAAGCTCACATCTGCCCTTCCTGATGAACCCCCAGTGCTTAGCACAATGCCACCTCCAAAAGGTATATTATAACAATTTGCTGAATAAAAGCTGATGGCCTGGTCTGGTAGAACTGGGAAAAGTGACACAGAAGAGGAACTGGACTGTGAAAGGTACAGAAGAATTTGATGAGAGAGATGAATGTTAGAACATTTAAAATCCATGGCACACGCTTCACAACTAAACTACCTGATTTGTTCCTAACACATAGACAAAGCGGTCATCTGAAATGTGTAGTCATTTTGATATTTTGGGAGAGAAGACTACTGATTTAAAAAAGTTTCTTGGGTAATGCAAATCATTTGTTCTGCTATGGTGCTGTAGGATAAGCACTGGACTGCTAGCCCACCAACCACTCCTTGGTCGGTAGCTATGAGTCAGAGCTGACTTGATGGCACTTAACCACAAACAATAACACTAACTAAAGAACCTTGGTATAGCACTGTGGAATCAGCACTGGGCAGAGAACTGCAAGTTCAGCAGTTCAAATATACCAGCAGCTCTCAGAAATCCTCAACAGCAGACAACAACTAATCAATAGGCTGGCGACTCGAACCCACCCAGCGGTGCAAAGGAAGAAAGGCCTGGTAATCTACTTTCATAAGGTTGTTGTTGTTGTTGTTATGTGCCATCGAGTCGGTTCCGACCCATAGCGACCCTGTATAGGGTTTCCGAGGGTGTAAATCTTTACGGGAGTAGAAAGCCTCATCTTTCTCCCGCGGAGCAGCTGGTAGTTTCGAACCACTGACCTTAAGGTTCGCAGCCCGATTCGTAACCACTACGCTACCAGAGCTCCTAAGGTTACAGCCAGGAAAACCCTATGCAGCACAGTTCTACTCTGCAAGGTTTATGGCGTTATAGTTGAAACCAATTTAATGTTAACAGATTTGGTTTTTGCTCATTGAACAAGATATGCTGAGTGTTGTAATTGAGACAGATGCCTGAGCTCAAGTTCTATTTCTACCAAATTGGAGCTCTGCACAGGATGCTTAACTAACTTTTCCTAGACTCAGCTTCCACATGGATAGTAGTAACATTCATCCTCATATAGCTGTTGGGACGATTGAGCCAATTCATGCAGGTGAGACCTCTTGTAAATTGCATTGTATGAGAGCAGCTTACTTTACCTGGCCATAATTGTGTTGGCAAAAGTAATAACCTTAATGATAAGACTAGCATTCAAAAGTGCTGATCGTAAGAGGAGAGCCAATGAAAGCCTCTAGAAGTGGCAAGTTGATGTATTTTACAAAGCTGGGTTCTCCATTATAGTGAACCAGCCTCTCCACAAGACAGAAAATTCCCAGCGTTCCCTCCGTCTGAATCTTGGTCAGGTCCTTTGCCTGAGTTTTATGTTAAATAGTAAAAGCGCTGACATTAAATGCGTTGTCACGAATCAACAACCTATTCAGGATAAAATATTATGGCACAGCGGTCCCCAAGCAATGTGTGTTTTTTAAAAAATATGTTTAAAACTGCAAGTGCTTTGTGTGGTTGTTCTGTAAAATTACTGGAGCTGAAGTATTTGTATTTTAATGTTTATCCCCAATCTGGCCTGCTGTTTTCAAATTGCCCGGGAAACGAAATGTGGAAAATGGAAGGAAACCAGCAAAAGCTAGATTTAGAAATGCAATGTTACTAAAGCAAGCTGTGGGGTTCTGATACCTTAACAGCACCATAAAATGCTCAGAATTAAATAACCGTTCTTCTTAACACAACCATTCCTATTTCTCCCCCAGCCACTTACGCAAATGCATTTAATGTTCATTCTTTCATTACCAACCAGAGACTCTTGTAAAGAGGTAACTGGCCCCAGAAATTGTTAAAATTCTTTAAATAATGATGTCCTTTACAAAAGGGAAAATGTATTAGGAAACAAAATCACATTTTAGATACATCCTGTGGTTATTTTTATTGGCAGTTGGCCCACAAAGAATGAATTATATGAAGGAATGTATTGCTGCCCAGCTGTTGTATGAAGACCAGAGGTGAAAACAGCAACAAAATGCATCCTGGTTATCAGTGTCCCAGGCTCAAGCGCAGAGCAGGATGTTACCAGCAGCCAAGAAATAAGAGACACGTTTTCTGAGGATGGAACAGCCAGGCTTCCAAAGAAATGGGAATGGTACCAAAAAAGCAGCTCGGATTTATAGCTCCAACCATGTACCAGAGTGACTGAGATCATCTTTTGAACTTCACACCCACTTGTGAGGTAAGTGTGCAGAGATAGCTGAAGCATCTCTCGGAACATTGCATCGCTAGGAGGTGACAGAACTAGGATTGTGTCTCCTATCTGTGTGACTCTCAGCCTCATTTGTTCCTTGCTATATTCAGATAGCCAGGTAAGCTAGCAACCCTGAAGAAAAGGTGGGGAGGGGTCCACATATAGAAATATCTAGAGAAGGTGAAAATGCTATAGAAAAAAAAAAATGCTTCTAAATTAGACTGTGAACTCAAAAAACCCTTCCGTCAACAGATCACCTGTTCAGAAACACATTGCTCCCTTGATGAAAGTGCAGATTCCTAGGTTTCTCGCTTTAGATTCTGGAACCAGACTTTCTAGATGTAGAGCCCAAGGATAAAAGACTTTGTAGTTTTTCCTTAGAGTCTAAAGTGGTTCTTATACACACTAAGTGAACAAACAAGGCCACCAATATATCTTCATTTGCTCTCCATGCTTCAGTTGGTGGAAGGGTGCTCCAAGAGTTGCTCTCTTACAGCACTATTGCTGTGTGAAACACAATTTGAGAAATGTTGGTTTATAGTTATGCAATTATAAACCTCTCTGACTCATCCATTGTGAGAATACAGAAGTCTTGTGAACACAAGTTTAAAGCCTTTGTAAATCTTGCTTTTGTGGTATGATGAATATAAGAAGGAATCCATAAATGTTTATTCTTCTGCATCAAATGATAAATTTGTTTTGTGCTCATACTCTCATTCAGAAGCAATTTTTTTTTTTCTAATAAGAAGGATGGATCATTATTCATTGCTGTACAACAAATTGCCACAATACATAATTAGCTTAAGACAAAAACCAGATGAATTTCAAGGGCATAATGATGAGTGAGAAAATGCAATCTCTAAAGGTCACATACTGTATGATTTCTTTTATAAGTTATTGTTGTTGTTAGGTAACATCGAATCAGTTCCAACTCATAACACCCCCTATGTACAACAAGGAAACACTGCCCGGTCCTGCGTCATCCTCACAGTCATTGTTACACTTGAGCCTGTTGCTGCTACCACTGTGCCAGTTCACATCCTTGAAGGTCTTCCTCTTCTTTGCTGCCCTTCCACTTTACCAAGCATGTACTTTTCCTGGGATAGGCCCCTCCTGATAATATATCCAAAGTATGACAAATGAAATCTTGTCACCCTGGCTTCTAAGTGGCATTCTGGCTGTACTTCCTCCAAGACAGACTTGTTTATTGGTTCTGACAGTCCATGGTACTTCTAATATTCTTCTCCAATACAAATGCACCAATTCTTTTACGATTTTCCTTATTGACGGTTCAATTTTCACATTCATATGAGGCTAAACACATGGCTTTGGGAAGATGCACCTTAGTCCTCAAACTGATATCTTTGCTTTCAACACTTGTGAAGCAGATCTGCCTAATGCACTACATGACTTGATTTCTTGACTGCTTCCTCCATGAGTTTTGATTGTAGGGCCAATCAAAATGAAGTCTTTTTTCCATTTATCATAATGTTATTTATTGGTCCAGTGTTAAGGATTTTTATTTTCTTTATGCTGAGGTGCAATTCATGAAATCTTTGACCTTTATCAATAAGTATTTTAAGTCCTCTTTGCTTTCAACAAGTAAGGTATCTCATATATGCATATCTCAGGTTGTTAATGAATTTTCCTCTAATCCTGATGCCATGCTCTTCTTCATATAATCCAGATTCTTGGATTATTTGCTATATACACAGATTTATTAAGTATGGTGAAAGAATACAATCCAGGTGCACACCTTTCCTGATTTGAAACCACTCAATATCTCCTTGTTCTGTTCAAATGACTACCTCTTGGTCTATGTATAGGTTCCTGAACACAATCAAATATTTTGGAATACCCATTCTTTGCAATGTTATCCATAGCTTGTTATGATTCCCATACTTGAAAACCTTTCATAGTCAATAAAGCACAAGTATACATCTCTCTGGTATTCTCTGCTTTCAACCAAGATCCATCTGATGTCAGTAATTATATTCCTTATTCCACATCGTCATCTGAATCTGGCTTGAACCTCTGGAAGTTCTCTGTCAAAGTACAGTCATTTAAAAAATTATCTTCCACACAATTTCACTTGCACATGATATTAATGATACTGTTTGATGATTTTTGCACTGCGTTGGGTCACCTCTCTTTGGAATGGGCACAACTATGGATTGCTTCTAATCAGTTGGCCAGGTAGTGGACTTCCAAATTTCTTGGCAGAGATGAGTAAGTGCCACCAGTGCTGCATTCATTTGTTGAAAGATTTCAATTTGTATTTCATCAATTCCCAGAGCTTTGTTTTTTACAATGCCCTCAGTGATGCTCAGACTTCTTTCTTCAGTACTATCAGTTCTTGATCATATACAACTACTTTAAATGGTTGAACATGGACCATTTTTCCTTTTTGGTATAGTGACTCTGTCTGTATCTTCCATCTTCTTTTGATGCTTTATGCATCATTCAATTTTGTGCCTATGGAAGTCCTTCAGGATTGCAAGTCAAAGTTTGAATTTTTCCTTCAGCTTGAGAAACGATGAGCACATTATTCCCTTTTGGTTTTCTCACTCCAGATCTTTGCACATTTCATTATAATACTTGGTTTTCTCAAGCTGCCCTTTAAATTTTCTGTTCAGATTTTTTACTTTCTCATTTCTTCAAGTTGTGCAGAATCTCTGCACTCAAGAGCAGGTTTTAGAATTGTTTCTGACAACCATTTTCATCTTTTCTTTGTTTTCTATCCTTTTGCTTTCTTTATAGATGACATTTCTGATGTCATCCCACAACTCTTCTAGTCTTCAGTCACTGACGTCTAATAAACCAAATATATTCTTGAGATGTTCTCTTAACTCAGGTGTGATACACTGAAGGTCATATTTTGGTTTTCATAGACTTGTTTTCATTTTCTTCATCTTCAGCCTCAACTTCCATATGAGCAATTGATGGTTTGTTCTGTAGTCTGTCCTTGGCCTGGTTTTGCCTGATGATATTAAGCTTCTATCTATAGTCTTTCCCTCAGTGTATTTCATCTGCAAGGTCCACAT
Source organism: Chrysochloris asiatica (assembly GCF_000296735.1). NCBI lineage: Eukaryota > Metazoa > Chordata > Mammalia > Afrosoricida > Chrysochloridae > Chrysochloris > Chrysochloris asiatica. The sequence continues at coordinate 22,452,175 of NW_006408519.1, read as the reverse complement.
GTATAGTTGCCATTTATGTTGGGGCAAAATGGTATTTGCAACGAATAAATCATTGGTCTTGCAAAATTCTATAATGTGATCTATAATCATTTCTATCACCAAGGCCATCTTTTCCAACTACTGATTCTTCCCCTTTGCTTCTAACTGTTGTATTCTAATTAGCAGTAATTATCAATGCATCTTGATTGCATGTTTGATTCATTTCAGATGAAGATGTTGGTAGACTTACTTATTTTCATCAACACTGACTTTAGTGGTTGATGCAGAAATTTGAATTAAATAATGGTATGAAGTAGTCTTCCTTGGACGCATATTGATATTATCCTACCGCAGACAGCATTGTACTTCAATATAGATCCTAAATGCTCCTTTAGACCATGACTGTGTCACTATTTCTCCTCAATTTCCTGTTCCTGGTATAGTAAGCCATATGATTGTTAGACTCAAAATGGCCAATACCAGTCCATTTCAGCTTACTAATGCAGAATACACTGATCTTTATGTATTCCATCTCATTGTTGACACCTTCCAATTTTCCTAGATTCATACTTCATATATTCCATGTTCTGGTAGTGTCGTGGTTACGAATTGGGCTGCAAAATGCAAGGTCAGCAGTTCGAAACTACCAGCTGCTCCGTGGGAGAAAGAGGAGGTTTTCTGCTCCCGTAAAGATTTACAGCCTTGGAAACCCTGTTCAGGGTCGCTATGGGTCAGAACCGACTCAACAGCACTTAACAACAACAACATATTCCATGTTCTGATAATTAATGGATGTTTACATCTGTTTCTTCCAATGTTGTGTTGTACCACATCAGCAAGTTAAGATCTCAAAAGCTTTGAGAAGATCTTAATTCACGTCATTTGAGATCCATTCATGTTGTTAAGGTCAACTCTATTTTCAAGGGGCACCTCTTCCCCAGTCATATTTTTGTGCATTCTAATCTGAGGGGCTCACTTTCCAGCACTCTATTTGACAATGACCTGCTGCTAATCATAAGGATTTCAGTGACTGACTATTCAGACATAGTCTGTGTCACCTTCTTGCTGTTTAAGTCTGGAAGCTCTGCAAAAACCTGCCACCATGGGTAGCTGCTTATATTTAAAATGCTGGTGGCAGAGTTTTCAGCATCACAGCAACATGCAAGCTACCACATTGTGACAAACTGACTGGTGAGTAGTGGATTCTATTCATTAGAAGAGAGGAGGTGGGTAGAATGCAAATAGGAATCACAGGGAGGAGGCCAGATAACTGTGATTGTATGGAAGGGGTTGTAATCAGTAAGATGAAACAAAGTCTATGTTAAGTTGAATGTAAAGCTAATGATCTTGTCTGCGAACTTTCACTCAATTCATAATAAAAAGTTAAAAAGAAAAAGAAAGAAAGAAGTAAGTAAAAAAACCCAGCTCCTACTTTTGGGGAGATTTCAAAATGGCATGAATGTCAAGTGGTGGGGATCACTGGTAGCCATAAGAGATGTGGCCTAGGACAAGGGCATTTAAATCATCATTCTTTTTGACACATTATGAATAGATGACAGCTAGAACATATAGAGTGGTCAAAATAAAGGAAGATGGATACAGCTATACCATTGAGTAGACATTCTAAAGTAAATAACAGAGGCAATCAACTGAGACTTTTCAGTCTAATACAAAAAAGAAAAAAAAAAGCAAACCTCCACAGCAACAGCAATGTCAAAGACTATTCTGAGAATAACATGAAGAAACTTACGAACGAATTCATACACAAATACAAAAGATGTCTTAAAAATAGTTGTAAAGTTACAAGCAATTATCAAAGATTTCTTACAAATCATATTAAAGGCTGAATATGAGGAGTAAATAGTATGGAAATTCCAGGTTATGGTGGGTTGTACACTTCCAGGTTGTGAGTTGCTGTGATTCTGGAAACTATGCCACTGGTTTTCTAAATACCAGCAGGGTCCCCCATGGTGGACAGGTTTCACATGAGCTTCCAGATGAAGACAGACTAGGAAGAAAGAGTGATGAACTACTTCCGAATATTTAGTCACTGAAAACTTTATGAATAGCAGAGAAACACTCTCAGATATAGTGCTGGAAAATGAGCCCCTCATGTTGGAAGGCACTCAAAATGCGACTGGGGAAGAAGAGCTGCCCCCTCAAAGTAGAGTTGACTGTGATAACACAAATGGAGAAAAGTCTGTGGAAGAAAAGCCCACAGGACCTTCATTTGCTGATGGGGACAACTCAAAATGAAGAGAAACAACTGTAAACATCCATTGAAAATCAGAACATGGGATGTACGAAGTATGAATCTGGGAAAATTGGAAGTTGTCAAAAATGAAATGGGATGCATAAACATTGATATCTTAGGCTTTAGTGAGCTGAAATGGACTGGTATTGGCCATTTTAAATCTGACAACCACATGGTTTACTATGCTGGGAATGACAAATTGAAGAGGAATGGTGTTGCATTCACTGTCAAAAAGAACATATCCAGATCAGTCATGAGGTACAATGCTGTCTGTGATAGGAAAATATGTGTGTGTCTACAGGGAGGCCCAGTTAATACCACTATTTTTCAAATTTATGCACCAACCACTAAAGCCAGTGAGAATGAAATAGAATTCTACCAACTTCTTCAATCTGAAATTGATCAAACATGCAATCAAGATGTACTGATCATTACTGGTGATTGGAATGCAAAGGTTGGGAGCAAAGAGGAAGGATCAATAGTTAGAAAATATGGCCTTGGTGATAGAAATGATGCTGGAGAATGCATGATAGAATTCTGCAAAACCAATGATTTTAAATACCTTCTTTAAGCAGCATAAGAGATGACTGGACACATGGACTTCACCAGATGGAATACATAGAAATCAAATTGACTACATCTGTAGAAAGAGAGGATGGAAAAGCTCCATATCATCAGTCAAAACAAGGCCAGGGTCACACTTTGGAACAGACCATCATTTACACATATGCAAATTCAAACTGAAGCTGAAGAAAATGAAAACAAGTCCAC
>NW_006408519.1:22445898-22448693 GCF_000296735.1 Chrysochloris asiatica | reverse complement strand
TCACTGTATTAAAAGGAAATGGTTAATGTTCAACCATTTCAAGAGGTAGCATATGATCAAGAGCCAATGATGCTGAAGGAGGAGGTCCAAGGTGCATTGAAGGAAATGACAGAGAACAAGGCACCAGGAATTGATGGAATGATAATTGAACTCTTTCAAGAAAGTGAGATGGCACAGGAGGCACTCACTCATCTCTGCCAAGAAATTTGGAAGACAACTATCTGGCCAGCTGATTGGAAGAGATCCATATTTGTGTGCATTCCAAAGAGAGGTGACCCAACAGAATGTGGGAATCATCGGACAATCTCTTTAATATCCCATGCGAGTGAAGTTTTCCTAACGGTAATACAGAAACGGCTACAATCATACATTGACAGAGAACTTGCAGAGGTTCAAGCCTGATTCATAAGAGGCCATGGAATGAGGGATATCATTGCTGATGTCCAGTGGATCTTGGCTGAAAGCAGAGACTATCAGAAAGATGTTTACTTGTGCTTTATTGACTATGCAAAAGCTTTTGATTTTGTGGATCATGACAAGCTATGGACAACGTTGTGAAGTATGAGTATTCCGGAACACATAATTGTGCCCATGAGAAAGCTGTACATGGACCAACAGGTAGTTGTTCAAACAGAACATGGGAACACTGAATATTTTAAAATTAAAAATAGTGTGTGACAAGGTTTTATTCTTTCACCATACTTATTCAACCTGTATGCTGAGCAAATAATCCGAGAAGCTGGGTTATATGAAGAAAAACATGGCATCTGGTTTGGAGGAAGACTCATTAACAACCTGTGTTATGCAGATGATACAACCTTGCTTGCTGACAGTGAAGAGGACTTAAAACATTTACTGATGAAGATCAAAGAGCATAGCCTTCAGTATGGATTACATCTCAATGTAAAGAAAACAAAAATCCTAACCACTGGACCAATAAACAGTATTCTTATCAACCGAGAAAAGATTGAAGTTGTCAAGGACGTCATTCTACTTGGATCAACTATCAACACTCATGGAAGCAGCAGTAAAGAAATCAAATGACGAATTGCATTATGCAAATCTGCTGCACAAGACCTTTTTAAAGTGTTGAAGAACAAAGATGTCAGCTTGAAGACTAATGTGTGCTTGACCCAAGCCATGGTATTTTCAATCACCTCATAGGAATGCGAAAGCTAGACAGTGAATAAGGAAGACCATAGAAGAATTGATGCTTTTGAGTTATGGTGTTGCAGGAGAATATTGAAAGTGCCATGGACTGCCAAAAGAACCAATAGATCCATTTTGAAAGAAGTGCAACCAGAGTGCTCCTTGGAGGCCAAGATGGCCAAACTTCATCTCTCATACTTCGGACATATTGTCAGGAGGAACCAGTCACTGGAGAAGCATATCATGTTTGGAAAGTGGAGGGTCAGAGAAAAAGAAGAAGACCCCCAACGAGATGGATTGGCCAAGTGGGAACATCGATGAACTCAAGCGTGGCACCAGTAGTGAGGTTGGCTCAGGATCGGGAAGTGTTTCATTCTGTAGTGCATAAGGTCACTATGGATCGGTACCGACTTGATGGCACCTAACAACAGCAACACACTTCCAGGTTGTAGACACAATCACTGTATCTGCTTGCTTAATTTGCTGTGATTGTTTTTATAGGGACTGGCCTCCCTAACAGAGGACATGCGAGTTGTCTGCTTGGGTCAGGTGACAGAACTTCCAAAGCCTTTCAGAATTATTTGCAAGTTCTCTCTACTCTAAACCTCATCCAGACACAAAATACCAGGTTCTTTGGCTGAACCTAAAATTGTGCTAAATTGGGAAGAGGGCTGTTCTACCATAGGCAGGCTAGGCAGGACCCTAGTAGTTAAGCACTGCTGATACAAACTGTGAAATATCCCCTGAAGGCCCAGCCTTGCACAAAATTCTGTCCAGTGCTCAGTATCCCACAAGGTGCTACTAGGTCAACGCTGTGGCAGTTGTGAATCCACAGCAAAACCTAACTCAGAGAAGTCTTCTCTGGAGTACTGAGCATTGAGGAAAAGCTAGTGAATTCCTCCAGAAATGGATGTATCCACAAGGACTAGATATAGTCTGGAAGATCTTAGGGACACGGGAATGGAAGTTCTCTTTACTCAGAAGGTGCTGAATGCCAATGGTAGAAGGGACCTGCTGCCCTAGAAAGCCAGAATTACAGTGGAGATGATGATCAATGTATAACTGAATGTTAGCATATGTGTATTACCAAGCTAGGTGTAAGAAGTGAGATGTCCCTTAGTACTTATTGGTTATGCTGTGCAAGATGTGCCCCCTGTTTGTTTCCCCAGCCTTTCCCCCAGGTCCCTGTCCATTATACTCCAGCCATGTTCCTCTTGGTTTTGTCCCCCAAATATACCAAGGTGCTTTCAGATTCTGGTGCCTTTTGCATGATATTCCACTGTTCATTTCTCTCATAGTCTTTCGGGCGTTTTACACTGTTTTTCTTTCTTTTTTGTTGTTGTTATTGTTAGGTGCCATTGAGTTGGTACTGACTCATAGCGACCTTATGCACAACAGAACGAAACACTGCCTGATCCTGGGCCAACCTCACTATTGTTGCCATGCTTGAACCCATCGATGCTGCCTATTGCCAATCCATCTCGCTGGGATTCTTCCTATTTATCTCTGACAAATCCACCCTACCAAACATGATATCCTTCTCTAGCAACTTGTCCCTCCTGATAATGTATCCAAAGTATGAGAGACGAAGTTTGGCCATCTTGCCCTCCAAGGAGCACTCCAGCTGCACTTCTTCCAACACAGAT
>NW_006408519.1:22431866-22441748 GCF_000296735.1 Chrysochloris asiatica | reverse complement strand
GTTTCATTCTGCTGTGCATGGGGTCGCTATGAGTCGGTTCCGACTCGATGGCACCTGACAACAACAACAAATATGTAGGTAGCAAAACATCTGCCATTTTAACAAGCTTCGCATATAGAATTCAATAACATTAATTATGCTCATCATTTTGTTCAACCAGCACCTTTAACTGTTGCTGAGCTTTTCAGTCACCATTAACAGACACCCTAATCAGGGCTCCTTCAACTACAATGCTTTTATCTCAGCACTTGTTTGTGGATTTTTGGGGGGTTGGGGTGGGAAGGAGGAGACACAGGGAGAAGGTTCTTCCTCCTTAGCTTGTAAACTTTATGAAGATGAAACCTGTTTTGTTCACCATTATGCTTGGTATGTGTTAGGTATTCAGTAAATAAATTGAATGAATTCTTGAGAGTTTTGTACAATTTCCATTATTTTGATACTTAAGAGCTGAAAGATCAGGAGCAGGTAGTCAAGGTACAACAGAGTTGTCTCTCTCAGTAAGGCTGGGCAGTCAGATGGACTGAAGGTGTAAAACCAAATGAGGAACAATGGAGCGGGGACCAATGAAAGAAGGATTTAAGCATGCAATGTTCAGGGTGGTTCTAAGTCAAAATGCAACGTGACAGAGCTGACTTCCATGGATGGTAGACAGGCTAGTGATGGGTACGTACATGTCAAGGGATGGCAGGAAGAAAACAAATGTCAAGTTATTTCGATGAAACTGTCCCCACACAATAGCAACTTTTTTGTTGAAAGAGAAGGTGTTGAAAATAACAGAGGCAATTTCTGATGCTGACAGTTGTGAAACCTGTTTATCTCCCCATTAACAACTATTGTGATCGGTGGCATAAAAAATGCAATGCACTGCAAAAGCTTGAAAGCCTGAAAGGTTAACCTGTAGTATTTTGTTTTCAGAATTGAGTGTGTTAGAAACACTTACTGCTGAGGTCTCCTATCTCAGGAAGAGGTGGCAGACGAGCTGCTGAGAGCGCTTGTTGTTGTTGTCTGTTGGCATTTGGTAAAGTCAGACTCATAGTGGTTATTCCATGCGATAGACTACAACTGCCTTGTAGGGGTTTCTTGTCTGTAATTTTATTTTTCTTTTTATTGTGAATTGAGTGAAGAATTACAAAACAGATCATGTGTGGTTTCTTTTAAACTTTTTTATTGTGAACAAAATTGCTCACTACTGGACCAATAAATAGTATCATGATAAATGGAGAAAAGATTAAAGTTGTCAAAGACTTCATTTCGCTTGGATCCACAATCAACATTCAATGAAGCAGCAGATTAGAAATTAAATGATGTATCGTATCAGGCAGATCTGCTGCACAAGGCTTTTTTAAAGTGTTTAAGAGCAAAGATATCAGTTTGAGGAGTAAGGTGCACCTGATCCAAGCCATGATATTTTTGACCACCTGGTACACATACAAAAGTTGGTCAATGAATAAAGAAGACCATAGAAGAACTTATTCATTTGAGTTATGGTGTTTGAGAAGAATTTCTAAAAATAACATGGGCTACCAGAAGAACAAACAAATCTGTTTTGGAAGAAATATAGTCAGAATGCTCCTTAGAGGCCAGGATGACAAGACTTCATTTCTCATACTTCAGGCATATTAGTAGGAGGGACCAGTTTCTGGAGAAGGACACATGCTTGGTAAAGTGGAGGGTCAACAAAAAAGAGGAAAACCCCCAACAAGATGGACTGGCACAGTGGCAGCAGCAGTGGGCTCAAACTGATGTCACTTGTGAGTTTAGAGTAGGACCAGGAAGTGTTTTCTTCTAGCTACTGTGAGTCAGAATAACCTGACAGCCAGCAACTGTGAATGGAGTGAAAGTTTACAAACAAGATCATCAGTTTCACATTCAACAAATCACACACTTTGTTTCGTCTCAATGATTACAATCCCCTCCATGTAACAACAATTATCCCACTTCCTCCCTGTGGTTCCTAGTTCCATTCCATCCACCTTCCCATTGCTTCTCAGTTTTGTCTTTAGGAAAATGTTACCCTTTGGTTTTAAATGACTGACCATTTCATGGTGAGCATGACTTACTAGTGTTGTTCCTCCCGAACTCTCATATATTGATCTGCTGCTTGATTGAAAATTGGTTCATGAGTGTGAACTCCTGTCCAGACCTGAAGTATGGTTTAGGGCCATAATCTCAGATTCCTCGAGTTTGTTTCTAAACCTGGTCTTTATTTATTTATTTATTTTTAATTTTTAGTTTCCCCCCCGTAATTTGTAGTTTCTTCCACTCTGTCTGGGATCCCCTAATGTGCTCCCTTTCAGCAGAGTTGGTAGTAGTAGCCAGGCACCATATACTTCTTCTGGAGTCAGACTAGTGGAGACTGGTATTTGCATGTTCAATTAATCCATTAACTAATGGATTCCAAGCCTCTTAAATTCTCATAGCTCTTCTTTATTCCACAAATGGAGAAACCAAAAACTGCACCTACATGGCCACTCATGAGCTTTTAAGATCCCAGATGTAACTAACCAAAAAAGGATCTATAGATCATTGTCTTTGTGGACTATATTGTAACGGTTAGCCATGATGTCCCCTGAGACCATGGTCCTGAGCCCTCAGGCCCAGAAACTCGTTGCCTTAAGATGTTTGATAATATCTAAGAAGTTTTCATCATTTTGCCCAATGTGTGATCCACCACATTTATAGTTGTGTTTTCAGGAAAGGTAAATACCCAGGTACAAATATTTAGAGCAGATCATGTTTTACATTCAACAAATTATACACTTCATTTCATCTCAATGATTGCAATCCCTCAATGTAAGATTGCCTATTCCACTTTCTCCCTGTTTCCTGTTTCCATTCCTCCTTTCCCACCCTTCTAACGGTTGCCCTTTAGATCTCGAATGATTGACTATTGTATGGTGTGTGTAGCTCACTAGTACTGTTATTCCTCCTTACATGAAAACTGACCACAGGGTGAGTTCCATTCCAGATCTGAAGAGTGACCATGGGCCATGGTCTTAGGGGCTCTGCCAGTCTTCCTCTGACCAGTAAGCCTGGTCTTTTTATGATTTTGAATTTGTTCCACATTTTCTCCCACTCTATATAGGACCTTCTAATGTTGTTCCTTTTAGAGCCATTGGTGGTGCTAGCTGGGCACTATCTAGTTCATCTAATCTCAGGATCATGGAGACTGATGTTCACATGGTTCATTACTCTATTGGACTTGTTTCCAAGCATCCTCAGTTTTCACCACTCTTCTATCCTCTAGACAGGGAGATACCAATAGTTGTATCCTAGATGGCCTCACATGACCATTTAAGATCCCAGTCACTACTCACCAAAGTAGGATGTAGAACATTGACTTAGTGGACTATGGACAATTGACTAGGATGTCCCCCAAGACTTTGACCCTGAGCCCCCAGGCCCAGCAAGCCATTTCCTCAAGATGTTTGGGAAGATCTAAGAAGTTTTCATATTTGTGTCACCAGTATGCTCCACCACATGCATGGGTATGTTCTCAACAAAGGTAAATCGTTGTTGAGTGCCATTAAGTCAGTTCCTACTCATAGTGACCTTGAATAGGGTTTCAGAGACTTTAAATCTTTGTGTGAGCAGAAAGCCTCATCTTTCTTCCTTGGAGTGACTGGTGGGCTAGAACTGCAGACCTTGCAATTTTAAGACCATGCTTATTCTACAGAGCAGCTGTGAAGAAAAAGATCCATGTACAAATATCCTCTATCAAACCTTTAATATTTGTGGGTTGTATCAGAAACCCTACACTAGGTCACTATGAGACAGTACTTAACACCAACAACAATCTTTATGGAAGCAAATCTCCAGGTTTTTGTCCTGCAGAATTGCTGTGTAGGTTAAACCAGTTTTGGTTAGCAGTCAAGTGCTTAATTGTTGCACTACCAGGTCTCCTTGGTATTTTGGAGGAAGAAGGAAGATTTACTTTCTCAAAGTCTGATTAAATGTCTCTGGAGGTACTTAAGTGAGCAGTGCTTAAGAGGAAACTTCACATGGATAGAAAGAACTGGTGCTCAACAATGTTGTTCATTCTCACTGGGCACACTAAGCAAAAACAAAAACAAAAACTCCAGTTGCTGTCAAGTTAACGCTGACTCATGGCAATGCAGAACTGTGCTCCAATCTGAGTTTCCAGAAATCACCACCACCCCTTTCTTCCCAGGTACCTCCAGAAGAATGCAAACCGCCAAACTTTCAGTTAGCAGCTGAGTGCATGAAATTTTGACACCACCCAGAGACTCCCCTGGGTAAAACACTGCGTAACAATTCCCAGATCCTTGGTGTTTAGCTGGAACCATGTGATGTGATGTGGAAAGAAGGAAAGTTGCCATTTCCTATGCTGGCCCATAAAAATCTCCCGAGCATGCTCTTCCACTGGCCTGTCATGTGAAGAGTAACAAACTATGATCGTGCTAAGTCATAGGGATTTGGGGATGTTTGTGGCGGCTGTTTGGCTCTCCTGACAACACAACCATTGTTCCAGGAGACAAGGGCTACATCAAATGTTCTTCCCAAATAGTTAATGGTTCATAGGGCGTGTGTCATTGCCTGAAACATGAAGCGCACACAGCAGCAAGCCCCTCCCAACTTGTATTTATAACCAGAAAATAGTTCTGCTTAAGTGAGGGTTATAGACTGAATTATGTCCCTCAAAAATTATGTCCAAGTGTTAGCATCTAGGCCTGTAAATATGACACTGTGTGTTAATAGAGGTTGTCTGTTAAGTTATTAAAGGAATAACAGAATAGGGTTTGTCAAGTTCTAAGGGTGGGATGCCCTGAAATTGAGATCTGGTTCTGTGTCTGAAAGAGACAGGACCAGGATTTTCCAAAAAGGCAGCTTATGTGGAGTAACTTTGACCCTGGAGGGTGGACAAGCTTTGGGTAGGGCAAATGCTGATTTCTTTAAGAGACAGCATACAAACAGGCTCTCTTAGATTTGTTCCAAAGGAGCCCTGGTGGAGCAGTGGTTGAACTCTTGGCTACTTAATCGAAAGATGGGCGGTTCAAATCTACCAGCTGTACCACAAGAAAAAGATGTGACTGTTGCTTCTGTAAAGCTTATGAGGAATCTTATGGGGTCATTCTAGTCTGTCCTGTGGGGTCACAATGAGTCAGAATGAACTCAGTGGCAGACAGGAATGGGGTTCTGTTCTGGTCCAGGCTTGCTTGCTGATTCTGGGCCCTTGATTCTGTTTTCTACTGGAGGGCTAGAGCTGAGTCTTTATATTGATTGGTTCAGAGGCAACTTGGCTCAGCTGATGTGCAGCCATGGCAGTATTGAGTTGTTGAGTTGTATTTGCAGCTTGCCTAGAAATGAAAGCTTTTTATTGGATTATTGTGAGGATGGGTAATGAAAGCAAGTACTCATCGAAGTTATTGATGGTTTTGTGTTTGGAATCAGTAACTAGGGTATACTGCACTGGCTGTTTTGCTGAATTTAGCCATAAAATATGAATTAGAATTAATTGGGGAAATGCTTGTTAATAGATCATCATAATGCATTCTTTCCTTGTCTATTGGAGAAAATTTCAGCCCTTGAAAAGGAATTTGGAGAGATCAATATTCTGTTTGAAGCATCTTTTTTCAAAAAAATCCATCAGGGTCAGAGAAACTCTGGAGTTACATGACATCTACTGACAGTGGGGAGTATCACAATCCAGGCTGTGCTGAGAGATGATCTCCTGGACCTATAAATATTGGTAACAAATATCCGAATGTGGAAATATCGTGGCTCCAGCCTATGAAACTGGAAACCTTGTGCCTGAAGGTCCCTAGTCAGCTCTTACTCTTGAGGAGGATGGGCTGGGAAGTGGTTGGATCCAGGAGCTAGTGTTCGATTTAACTTCTTTCAGGTTGAAGAATGATGCCAGCAGTCTGCCTCGAGCCCTGCCAGAGAGCAGTCTCCATGAGATTTGTGGGCTGTATTGTACCCAGGAGCAAAACACATCACTGTCTTTCTATCAGAGGGGTGCTGTTCACTCTCACAAGGCAGAAATCTCCTATAACTCACATAAAACTCCAGACCCACTGTATCTAGGCAGAGAAAATGCAATTCCCAAGACAGGAAAGGGATTAGGGTTCTTGCTTTATCAATTGTCTATTGTCACAACAATGCTGCATAGCAACAGCCAGAGACCTCAGTGCCTTATGCTAATGGACATTTTGCTTCACTCATGCATCCATGGGTTGGTTGGGTGGTACTGCTAATCTGGGCCAGGCTTGGCTGACCTCAACTGGACATGTGTTTGTGCTTAGCTGGTCGGTCAGCTGGGGGCTGGATGTCTAGGATGACCTTGGCTGGGTGACTAAACTGCTCTAGCACGCTAATGCTGGATTATTCACAGGCCCCTTAAGGGACTGTTGAGTCCTAGGCCGGGAAACGGCAGATCTTTAATGTCCCTAGATTTTGTTGGCTGAAGCAGTCTAGATTCAATGGGGCAGGAAAAGCTTCGAAATCAAAAGCCCAAGACATGGATTCAGGAAAGGGTGGAGACCTGGAACTGTGTTTGCAACCAATATAACATACCACAATTTGCATAAATGTTCCAGCGGAATGAAAATTCACTGTACACTGATCATGATAAGGGGCCAGTCAAAACCAGACTGGGTCTGTGTAAAGGGAACCAGTGTTTCTGCGCCAGTTCTTTCTGAACTGAATTTGTAGAGTGGCCATTCTCAGACAGAGGCAGAGTTTGTCTTCAGCAACTTGCTTGCACATCTCTGATCTACCCTTTATTGTTGTTGTTAGTAAGTGCGATCATGTCGGTTCCAACTCATAGCAACTGTACAGGGGCTGCTGGTGGGTTTGAACCGCTGACCTCGTGGTCAACAGTTCAGTCAGTGCTTATCCTACAGCACCACAGCAGGACTCCATTTTAGTTATTTTTTTATTTTTCAAATCTACTCTTCAGCTGTGTTTCAGAAAGATGCTTATACATCATTTCAGGTTGGTTTAGATGACTGATAAAGGTGTGGTGTATGTCTCATTGTGTATTTTCATGGTTGTGAGCCCAAAGGAATGGAGTACCAGCACCACACCAGGACTCCTATAGAGTTTTAGGCACTGGTAATTTATTTTCAATAACCTCATATGCAGGCAAAAGCTGGATAGTGAATAAAGAAGACCATAGAAGAATTGATGCTTTTGAGTTATGTTGTTGGAGGAGAATATTGAAAGTGTCATGGGCTGCCCATAGAACCAATAGATCTATGTTGGAAGAAGTGCAGCCAGAGTGCTCCTTGGAGGCCACGATGGCCAAACTTTGTCTCTCATACTTCAGACATATTATCAGGAGGGGCAAGTTTCTGGAGAAGGATATCATGTTTGGTAAGGTGGATGGTCAGAAAAAAAGAAGACCCCAACAAGATAGATTGGCCAAGTGGCAGCGTCAATGGACTCAAGCATGGCAATAGTAGTGAGGTTGGCCCAGGATCAGGCAGTGTTTCGTTCTGTTGTGCATAAGGTCATTATGAGTCAGTACCGACTCTATGGCACCTAACAACAACAACAATTCTCCGGAAAGTGCCTCCTAGTGGAAGAATTGGGCTCTGTGGCCAGAGATTCTGGGTTCAGATGGTGTTAAACTGCTAAGTAGATGCATAATTTGACCTTAGTAAACCACTGTAGCTATATCAATAAAGTAGGATTAATATGTACACCTCAAGATTGAATGTAGAATTCATTGAGATAATGTTATGGACTCATCGTTATACCTTGCAAAGAGTACATTCACAGGAAAATTCATCTCTTTATCACCCCATTCCTACCTCATACTGTATCTTTAACCCTCTCATGTAAAAAAGACTGCCCTGTGTTTCTGACTAAGAATCACTGTCAGGGTGAGAGAAAGTGCAGCAGATCTTTACTGGGTATCTCTCAGTTGGCAGGCACTGTCAGGTTAAGGATCCCTGGTGGAACCGTGGGTTAAGCATAGGGTTGCTAACCTCACGGTTGGCAGTTCAGCAGCCACTCTTTTGGAGAAAGCTGAGGCTATGTGCTCCCATAAAGATTAGACTCAATGGCAGTGTTGGGTTTGTGTGTGTGAGTGTGTGTATGTGAGTATATAATTGTTTCCAAAGGAAAAGTGTAAAGAAATGTAGTAGCATTATTATCTGTATCAAATCTGTTATTGGAGTCCTGGTGTAGCGCTGTAGGATAAGCACTCGAGCCACAAGAGCGGTTAAAACCACAAGGTTGGTAGTTCAAACTCACCAGCCACTCCTTGGAAACCCTATACAGGGTTGCTATGGGTATGAACTGACTGGACTGCACTTAACAACAACAACATCTGTTATTAGCTAATATTATCTATTATCTATGGTCTCTTATTGTTGTTGTTGTTGTTGAGTGCTGGGTGTAGCTCAAATCGACCTGGCAGTCCAGTGCTTATCCTACAGCGCCACACCAGTACTCTTGCGTTGTTGTTGCTGTTAAGTACCATCAAGTTGGTTCCAACTCATAGCAACCCTGTATAGGGTTTCCAAGGAGTGACTGGTGCGCTTGAACCGCCGAGCTTATAGTTCACATTGACCTTGCAGTCCAGTGCTTTATCCCACAGTGCCACAAATGATTACCTCTTTGGTAGTACGTAGCCTACTCTTTGCAAATCTTTCCTTCCCACTTAAGTTTCTTGAGGACAGAAACCTGATTAACTTATTATTGTGTCTCAAAGTCTAGCCTGGCATTCATCAAATATGATCAGATTATTGAATGAGCACCTGAATGTGTGAATGAACAAGGCCCCGGTTTTTTTGAGGACCTTAAGACTTGGCTTAATTAGTAAAGACCACTTTCCTGAGTTCACACCGTTAGCCAGTGGTGGTGCCAGGGTTTCCTGACTCTACTCTTCTGCATGGTCAGGAACTAAACACACCTGGAAGGCAAGTAGGTGATACAATGTCTAATGGCCATCTCTTAAGCTAGAGCGAGGGCCCATTCTGACTGTTCACTACGCACGGTACTTGTCTAAGATTAAGGTCAACTGAAGGAAGCCTCACTCACACTGCAGGTTCCCTCTACCTGGCTTATCTAAAGCAGAGAGCTGCTGACCTGGAATGGGGAAAAAACACAAGGAAAACTTACCCTGAGGCTACATCACCAGCCACTCATAGTGTCATTTTAATATTCCCCATTTTGCTTTCCATTCACAAAACACTATGCCGCTGTTAAGTAGCCTTCTCTGATTCAAGTCTGTGGCTGTCCCATGAACTGCCTTGAAGTATTTGACTGTGTCCAGAAAAAAACTAAGAAAATCTCAAAGCAAGCACGTGACAGATAGCACTCTCTTATCCCCTAACCTGACTGTGTTGCTTTGGAGAATGGTCTCAATATGGTAAGAGATACTATAGGAAACGAAAGTCACCCTTCACCTTTGTCAGTGTCAAGTCAAGCTGACTCTGACTCATGGCGACCACATGTGTGTCAGAACAGAACAGTGTGCCACGGGGCTCTCAATGACTTGTTTTCTGGAAGTAAATTACCAGGCCTTTCTTCTGCGGTGTCTCTGGGTAGACTTGAATCTCCAGACGCTGGGTTAGCAGTCATGCATGCTAGTCCTTTATGCTAATGACCCGAGGACTCAAGTCTTATTGAAATGGGGCTGCTACTCATTTTTGGCGGGATAAAACTGGTTTGCTTCATGAAAGAGGCCCTTCAGGAAAACCCTTGTCAAACCAAACCAAACAAGCATGCCCATGCCATTCCTTCAAAGGAATCCTTTATAGACATCCTGGTGTGTCCCTCTAGGATAAGTACTGGACTGCAAGGTCACTTTGAACTGTATGGTCGGTGGTTCAAATCTATCAACTGATGGGAACTCTGTACAACAACAACAGGGGCAACAATAGACTAAAACTCCCCATAGTTATTGTT
>NW_006408519.1:22422278-22431516 GCF_000296735.1 Chrysochloris asiatica | reverse complement strand
AACAACAACAACAACATCCATTTTATAGGATTTGTAGACACATTTTGGACATGAAAATGAAGTAATGAGTGTTGCTGCTTCATCCACAAATAATCATATGAGTGTGTGCAGAAAACACACACACACACACACACACACACACACGAGTCCTGGTAGCTCTGTGGTTGAAGAGTTTGACTGCTAACCGAAAGGTCATTGGTCTTAACCCCTCAGCCCCTCCGCAGAAGAAAGATGTGTCAGCCATTTCCCGTAAGGATTCACAGCCTTGGAAACCCTATGGGGTACTTCTGTTCTGTTCAGTAGGGATTCTATGAGTCGGAATCAAGTCTACACCAGAGTGTTGAGTGTGGTTTTGGGTATGGTGCTGCAAGATAATGCATTGGACCACAAAGTCAGTTTGACCTGCAACGTCAGAGGTTCAAACTCACTAGCCACTCCTTAGAAACCATACACAAGGTCACTATGAATTGGAACCAACTTGACGGCACTCAACAACAACATACACATATCTGTTGTTTATTGTTAAGAGCTGTCGAGTCAGTTCCAACTCAGCAGCCCTGTATAGGGTTTTGAGGAGTGGCTGGTGGGTTGTACTGACAACCTTTTGCTTTTCCTACAGCACCACGTCAGGACTCCATATACACATCTATATGTAGATCTATGTGCTTAGTGGACTTCGGAGAAGAGAGAGAAGTAGAGAAAATACTTGAAAGCAAAATTCAAGCGTCCTTTGATTCTTGGGTTCAGAAATACAATGATCTCAGCTTTGGAGGAAGCATGTGCTATCCACACTTTACAAAGTTTCAAATGGGGATAAATACATCCTCTCTGTGTTGACCTTAGTCTTATAAAAGAGAACAATTGAATCATCATAATAGGTAACAATATGCTGAGCATTTACTATGCACTTGGCATTTTCGAGAATCTACCTATCTATTAATCTAGAGAATTAATTTAATACCCATAGCAACCCTGATGAGGGTAGCGACTCTCTTTATTGTCGCTTGAAGATGAAGTCACTGAGACAGCGGTTTAGTAAACACACTCAAGAGCACAGAGGTCATAAGTGACATAACAAAGATACAAATTCAAGCAACTGGTCCCAGTATCTGCCTTTCTGTTCACTCTACAAAGACCCAACTGGTCTCTGGACTTACCTTCTTGAATAGGTTTACAGTCAATGTGAAGACTGCTATCAATTGAGCTTCAAAGTCAAACTCTCTCAGTTAGCCTTGGCTGCTTGTTTAGGCCAGTTTGATGGCCCTGGCTCCACAGAAATCTGAGAGTGAACCAGCAGGCAGAACCTAACTGCACTATTTTGCACCCAGTTGGAGAAAGGCTGGCTGTACCAGTTTCCATTCTTTTCTTTGTGTCTTATCACATCGGGGTGCAGTATCCTGCAAAGTGATGGTGTGATGTGGGAAGACCCAAGTTCTCAATGCCATGGCTGCCAAACAGTCCACCCCCAAGAAGTTAAATCAAGAGAAAGTGACTGTGATTGGGAGAAAGTCCTCCCCTGCGCGGGTTCCGAGACTGACACCGATCCACAGACAGCTGTGGGCAGCTATTTTGGATTTGATGCAAATGTGAATCACAGTCTGTCAGGCACTCTCTGATTATGATTGGCAGATTTACTGTTGACAATACAAGGTGAACCCTGCAATCCTTTTAGATATGTGGCCCTTTGCCTCGAGACAGTGCGTAGGGTGAGAATGGAATGTAGGATTTTGTTCCAGACGCACATCTGCCTGGGCATTTTTTTTTTTTTTTTTAAATCCTCTTGAGAATTCCCCAGGCTCCTTTTGACTGACAGCCAGCACAGAAGTCTTGTCATCTAAACATATCAATCTTCTGGCAACGGGCACATGTGTTGTTTATAAGAAGGGGCTTAAGATCTTGAGTGTTCTGACTCTTCATAGCTGCTGGTTCCTTGTACCACCATGTAACTGTGGGTTCTTTACTGACCATTCCCTAGTGTCTGGCCAGAGCTGATGAGAAAAAGAACACCATTTAGAAGTCACATTTTTTATCTCATGAAAGAAAAGGCAGGTCTTGGAAAGGCTCACTATTCAGACTAATCTAGCAGTTTCTAAGAACACAGTCCTTAGGAGACTTGGTTTCTTTGGTTGAGGGATGCTTACAAGTACAAAAACAAAGAAAGAATAAGTCTGGGAAGTTTTTAGCATGGTGTCTCATCTTGGAGTTTCTCAGTATATAAAAATCTAGAGAAGCTTTCGGCAAAGACACTTGGATAACTTCAGTGATATCAACTAAAGTAGCAGATCATAGAATACTTTCCAACAGCATGTATGCATATCTTTTAAACACCTATTATTGTTTGAACTGTAAAGTCGGTAGTTCAAGCTCAGCAGCTGCTCCTTGAAAACCCTATACAGGGTCACTATGGGTGGGAATTGACTCGAGAGCACTTGACAACAACAAAAACAATGCTGTTGAGGATACATTTTGGAAAATACTCACATAGGGAAAAGGCTTTTTTGTTCCCTGAAGCACAGTTTCTCAAATGTGACTCAGCAAGATTCATTGTAGAAAGAGGAGAAGAAAGAGGTGGTGCTCCTGGTTAAGGCCGGCCAGGGGACTTGTGAGCAAGCAGGGGAGTAGCTGGTCATTTAAAGGCCATGGATTGACTCTGTGAGCTCGGTTCCTTCTGACCTGACACCTTCTTTGGAGACCCCACCCCACCTCAGAGTAATTTCTGATTCTTCTTGATGCCACTGTGTTGCAGTGTAGGCAAGCGTCTAACTTCCTGAGGAATGAGAATAGAATCAGCACAAAGCTGGATCCTATGAAGTGGAGGTCAGACATTCCTCCACTCTCCAACTTCTTCACCATTTCTGACACTTCTCTGCTGGGTTTGATAGTTCATTGCAATGACCACACAGAACTCATAAACCATACTCACAGTTGTAAAGTAACAAGACACAACCTGGGATCAGGACCAACGTGGAAGTACCCAGAGCATCTCAGAAGCATATGGGTGAGGTCTGAAAGGTTCCCTTGAAGTAGAGAGTGCATTCCTCCCATCTTCTGTGCAGGACAACTCTGTCAGCTCCTATTGGCACATGCCCCCTCTCTTAGCTCCCTCAGGACAGGTCTCCTCTTATTCCCCTCAGGACTGACCTCCTCTCAGACCCCTTACAACAAGCCTGGTCCCCTCTCAGCGTGAGTGCCATGATTCTCAGCACAGTTGGGTCAACTGCTGCTGCCAAAGGTGTGCAGATCCTCTGCTGTATGTGGCCCAGCCAGGCAGCAACTTGGTCTTAGCTGCTCTCCTAGCAGCAGCATTCTGCCGTCATTGATGATGATTCTGTCTCAGAGCCAAGCCCAGGACTGTCATTGCTGACTCTACCACAGGGCCCCTTCTAGGTCTTTTGCCACCAGCTTTGCCACTGGGTTCCTTCTAGGCTCCTATCTTTGCTTCTGCTGTTTCTCTCTTCGCCTCTGGAGAAAGATGAGACTTTCTGCTTCCCTAACGATGTATAGCCTTGGAAGCCCTATCCCCCATTGCGATGAGCCTGAATCAGCTCACTGACAGTGAGTGGCCTTTCTGCCAGTTGTGTATGAAAGTGACTCTCTTAGTGTGCTCTGACTAGAATTATAGTCTTCATTATTTTTAACTGATTATATGATCATCAGTTCCAACAAAGCAAGAAAAAACAGGCTCCCAATACACACTAGAGCCTGCCATCTTCCAACTGCCAAGTAACCCTAAGACTTTCAGTGTTTACTGATGGCACGTTGTCACCAACTGCTTTGAGGATAACCCAGTGCACCACTCGAGAACTTCTGGCATTTCCCAAAGAGTGTTTCTTTGGTCAATTCCTTCCTACAAACTTTAACCAGGTCTCCACATGACAGCTTGATAGTATGGGCTGCGAACCTTAAGGTCAGCAGTTTGAAACTACCAGCCGCTCCGTGGGAGAAAGATGAGTCTTTCTGCTCCCATAAAGATTTACAGCCTCAGAAACCCTGTTCAGGGTCGCTATGGGTCAGACCTGACTTGATGGCACATAACAACAACAACAACAACAATCCAGGGATACTACCTCCAAAGAAGGCCTAGCCAGCCACCAAGTCTGTCTGACCCTGCTGTGGGGGTGAGCAGTCTATCAGTCATAGTCATGAAAGCCCTTCTCTTCCAGAAAGACTGGGGAGAAGAGTCCTGTAGATCCTAGACAGTATCAGCAACCCAAGTATTCTCCTGCCCCTGTAACGCCAATACCAAGAAAATGCTACGATGACTAAAGCTGACATCTACTGAGGCTATACCATATCCCAAGGGGCTCTGGTAGCGTAGTGGTTACGAATCGGGCTGTGAACCGCAAGGTCAGCAGTTCGAAACTATCAGCGGTTCCGCGGGAGAAAGATGAGGCGTTCTGCTCCCGTAAAGATTTACAGCCTCAGAAACCCTGTGCAGGGTCGCTATGAGTCGGAACCGACTCCACGGCACTCAACAACAACAACAACAACATACCATATCCCAATCCCAGTTGCCTAAAGGGTCCTTTTAAAACATAATATCTTAAAAAAAACAAAACATAATATCTTATTATTGTTGTTGTTGTTAAGTACCGTGGAGTCGATTCCAACTCATAGTGACCCTGCCCAGGGTTTCCTAGGTGGCAAATCTTTACGGGAGCAGAAAGCCTCGTCTTTCTCCCATGGAACAGTTGGTAGTTTCAAACTGCTGACCTAGGTTAGCATCCCGATTCGTAACCACTACACTACCAGACCTCCTTCTAAATCTCTTCAATAGGTTCCTTTATCATTCTGAATAAAAGCCCAAGTTCTGGGTATAGCCCTCAAAGGCCCTCCCTGACACCTTCTCCTATGATCTACATGAATCTTTAGTTTGCTGGAGCCAAGCTGGACCTCTTCACTCTTCCTCAGACACCCCAGGCACACTCCTGCCTCAGTGCTTCTCTCTCTGCCTGGAATATTTTGACAACTATTATCTATTGCTGCAAACCCAGTTTTCATCTGGTCTTTATTCAAAAGTCACCTTCTTAGTGATGTCTTTTCTGTCAAGCCTACGAGCACTTAATCTTTGCTTTGATTTACTTAATTTATCTAATGTGTTCTTTCTGTTGTTGTTAAGTGTCGTCAAGTCAGTGCTGACTCATAGCGACCTCATGCACAACACAAGGAAATTCTGCACGGTTGGGCCTGCGTCAATCTCAGAAGTGTTGCTACACTTGAGCCACTGCTGCTGCCACTGTGCCAATCCATCTCGTTGGGGGTCTTCCTCTTTGTCGCTGACCCTCCACTTTACCAAACATGATGTCCTCCTTCAGGGACTTGTCCTTTGTGATAATATGTTCAAAGTATCAGAGATGAAGTCTGGCCATCCTGGCTTCTAAAGAGCCTTCTGGTTGTACTTGTTCCAACACAGATTTGTTTGGAATTTACCTATATTTTCTGACTTGCACTGCCCCCCAACTCCTGCCCACCTTAGAAAGTAACAACTCTGAGAGCAGGAGTTTGTCTTTTTGTCACAGTTCTGTTATCAGCATTTGGAAAAGTGCCCAGCATGTGGTAGGGACTCAATAAATGCTGGAAAATGAAGGTATAAATTCACTTAACTCTTGCATCAGCTCTAAGAGGTAGAAGCTATTTTTATCACCATTTATGAGATGTTCTTGTTATTGTTGTTAGTTGCCACGGAGTTGGTTCAGACTCATATTAACTCCATGTGCAACAGAATGAAATCCTGTCCAGTCCCCATCCAAATAAAGTTGTTATGTTTGAGCCCCAAGCCGCAGCACTGTGTCAATCCATCTCATTGAGGGTCTCCCTGTTTTGTACTAATACCATACTTTACCAAGCATTTTTCAATGAATAAACTTGATGTAGAAAGGTTAGGTAATCTTCCCAGGAAGTAGTGGTGTTGGAGTGTTTATAAACACTCTGTGAAGCACACCTGACGAAGTTCAACTTCTGCTGCCACATAGCATAGAGTATGATGGCTGGTCCCAACCTAACTTTCCAAACATGGCAGCTGTCCTCAGCCATCACTCTGCAGACCATGATGTCACCCCTTCTGTGATTTCACTTACACTGTTCCCTTTCTTGCAATGTAACCTCTCTTTTATATTCCTAGGCTCAAATCAAGGAGCTTTGGTAGCATAGTGGTTATGAGTCGGGCTGCTAACCTCAAGGTCAGCAGTTTGAAACTCCCAGTCATTTTGCGGGAGAAAGATGAGGCTTTCTGCTCCTGTAAAGATTTACAGCCTCGGAAACCCTATAGAGGGTCACTATGAAGTAGAACTGACTCCATGGCACACCACCAGGCTCAAGTCAACGGCTACACTCCATGGAGTCCTCTGTCATGGTCCTTGCTTCTGTTGTTCATGACAGTGTCACAGAAGGATCATTTCCTTTCCAGGTTTCTCAAGGCAGAGGCCATGCGTCTTTCCCACAATCCCATGTAGAGAACCTCCACTCAGCAAATGCCTGAATGGCGCTTAACATAACAGAGTGGCATGTTTTTCCAAGTGTGGACAATCTAATAATCAATGATAATAGAGGTTGGCACTGAACACAAAGCTGCATTTAGGAAAGAAAAGGATTAAGTGGCACGCTTGTTACACAAAAACTTCCAATTCATTGAATCAGCACAATTTAAAAAAATCAATCAAACCAGTTGTTTGGTTGTTTGACATTTGTAACCCAAACAGTGAGTAGATTGGGTTTCCTCTGCATTATAAGGTAGTTTTTGCTGTTACATAAAATGTCCTTAAACATTTCAGCTGTTCTACAGACATTAATCTGACATTTTGCTCTGAAAGACATGATTACTTTACAGTTTGGGATGAGGAATAAGAGCAAAAGAGGATGTAATTCAAGCATATACATATCTGACAATATTTCTCAGGGACTGGTGTGGTCCTGTAGGATCAACATTGGACTGCAAACCACAAGGTTGGTAGTTCAAACTCACCAGCAACTCCTCATGAACCTATACAGGATGGCTATGAGCCAGAACAGACTCCATGGCACTTAAAAAACAAGTAAATAATAATGTGGCTCAAGCCAAGGGTATAGCTTAATTTCCCACATGGCAATAGAATTGAGTGTGTTGAACAAGGAGAACAAATTGGGAGGCTCACCTTCCCTAGCGACTCCCTTTGTAACCTTGGGTCTGAGTTATGTAGTACAGCTACAACAGAAATACAAGCACATGGCTTTAACAAACAGAAATTTATCCTCTCACAGTTTGCAGGCTAGAAGTTCAAATTCAAGGCTCTGGCCCTGGGGAAAGGTCCTTGTCTTATTTCAGTATCTAATAGACCAAGGCTTCCTTGGAGATCTCTGTGTGTTTTGGCATCAATCTTCCCCTGAATCTGGGAGCTTTCCAGTGCAGCGACCCCAGATCCAAAAGATACACTCCACTTTCTAGTAGTAGTAAGTTCCTCTCTTTCTGTTTATTTCTTTCTCCTTTTATATCTCAAAAGAGATTGACTCAAGGTACATCCGAATTCTGTAGTTTGTTTCAGCCTCACTAACACCATAGAAATGAGGATTTACAACACATAGGATCATTACACCAGATCAGACCTGATCATGTCAGATCACAGCATGGGGCTCATTGTATCCAATTAGATCCATCATGGAGGTGATTACTACATCGTAATTGATAAACCACAAAGAAGCTTGGCCCAGTCAAGTTGTCACTAAACCTTAACTATCACACCTGTGTAAAGTCTGTGACCTCATTGACTATATCAATACCCAAATGATAGTTACTCTTTAGAAAGTAATGATATATATGTGTATGATAACATTTCAAGGTGTTAACACCCCAAACTCCATAGGAATCCCTATGCAGGCCCACCCTGTCTCAGTATGGATGAAGCATACTGGTTTGACCCTACTGTCCCTCAAAAGAATTGGTAGGGCAGAGGCACAATATGGACTCAAGCAAGCTAAGAGATTGAATGAAGCATCACTTAGGCTTTCTAGCAGAGATGAGAACAGGCTTCCACCTTGAAAGTGAAGGGGAACGCCAAGTGAGCTCTTGACTTCACTTTTATGCTCTTGTCCTCTCAGGTGGGCTCTGCGTCTCCTGATAATTGTCCCCTGATTCTTATGTTTTTCTGTCATAATTTGGACTCATAACTGGTCACTTCTTCCTGGGTCTGATGTACTCCTTTCCCATTACATCATCCTGTTATAATTGTATTCATAAGCTAACTGCAATGCTGATTTATTATAGAAGTATTATGATAGTTCCTTGATCACATCAGATCAGCCCTATTCTTCTCAGTGTGTGCTTGATTTTGGTGAAAGTCCCCTGTTCCACTTTCCTTTTTACTAGCTCCTCCTGACAGGTCACGTCATTTCCTGCATTCTTTGTGGTCGATCTGTGGTTAGCCCTTGGTTTCTGTTCCAACTACCTAACAATCCCATGCCAAAGGTATTTCTTGATACCTTAAATTAACTGATTGAATCTCTTCTCTGAGTACCACACTTGAGACTGGGATGCAGATGGAGACTGTCCACCTCCTTGAATTCCACCCACCCATTTCTGAGCAGCTTGCACTTCCCCTGCAGTGCCTTTTTTGATTTTGCCACTTCCTTCTTTGCTTCTCTCTTGCATCCCAGGCAATAGACTGGTGGGGACAGAAGATGAGGGTAGGAATGCAGGTTGAGTTGGAAGGCAGGGAGCAACTTAAACATCTAGGGAGGCCTACCTCAAATCCTGTCTAGACAAGCTAGAAAGTCAATGATAGGAATCTTCATGAACTGCATAACTATTCGTATTCCCACAGCTTTTTTAAAAAGTTTTTATTGTGAATTGAGTAAAAGTTTACAGGGCAGATCATCAGTTTTACACTCATATACTTTTTTTCATTACAATGATTATAATCCCCTCCATGTACCAACAACAACCACACGGAATACCGGGTCAAGAGGACTCATGAGTTGGTGTTGGAACTCTGTAACAAATATAAAGGTATGTTTGGAGGTTCGGATGGTTTATAGCTGGGGAATTTGCAGGAGAATCCAGAAATCCATTATTTTCTGGATCAAGACACTCAGCTATTCCAGGAGCTGCCATCTTGGGAAAGCTTATCTTGATTGTACCAGGACTGATAGGATTAGGAGAGAACATCTTGATTGTATCTTGATTATATCTTATATATATCTTGATCATATCAGGATTGATAGGATTAGGAGAGAACATCTTGATTTATCTTGATTATATCTTATATAT
>NW_006408519.1:22402083-22419253 GCF_000296735.1 Chrysochloris asiatica | reverse complement strand
AGTGCAGCCAGAGTGCTCCTTGGAGGCCAGGATGGCTAAGCTTCGTCTCTCCTACTTTGGACATATTGTCCGGAGGAAACAATCGTTAGAGAAGGCTGTCATGCTGGGTAGGGTGGAGGGTCAGAGAAAAAGAGGAAGACCCCCAACGAGATGGATCAGCTAGGTGACATCATTGATGGACTTAAGTGTGGCAGCGGTAGTGAGGTTGGCCCAGGATCAGACATTGTTTCGTTCTGCTGTGCATGGGGTAGCTATGAGTCGGTTCTGACTCGATGGCACCTGACAACAACAACATGTACCATCAGTTAACAATATTTCTCTCTAGTCATTTTAGCTTTTTGTGTGTGTGTGTGTGGTAACACTCAGGCATGTATTTAAACCACCAAAGGGCACATTCTGCAAGTCTGCCTCCTGGCTGCCAGCTCTCAGCCCCTCTCTTCCCATGAATCTAGAGTCCTCAGCTGTTCCCTCTCTCCATGTCCCCATCTCTGCCTCCATCTCTGGTGTTGCTGCTTCTCTGGATAGGGTCCTGCATTCCGCTTGTGCTCCTCTCCCTTGATGGTCCTAGGGGCCTCTGTTTCTGGACTGTAAGATTAACTTGTTGTTGTTGTTGTTAAGTGCCATCGAGTTGGTTCCAACCCATAGCGACCCTGTACAGGGTTTCCGAGGCTATAAATCTTTACGGGAGCAGATAGCCTCATCTTTCTCCCGCAGAACCACTGGTAGTTTCGAACTGCTGAACTTGTGGTTCACAGTCCGATTTGTAACCACTACGCTACCAGAGTTCCTTGTAAGATTAACTACTCCCCCATTTTTCTTCCAAAACTTCTACCTTTACAATTGTGACAGTCGTAATTAGTCATAACAATTATTCACTATTGAATCATAAAAATCATATCCCCATCGCTTTTGACCAGACCCACCTAGACAAGATGAAAACTATTCAGTGAGGACACTATCTTTCCCCACACACTCTTAAACTAAACTCCTTCTTGAAATCTTGTAAGCCAGTTACTTGGTGCCTTTATCACCTTCTCATTTTAGGTAACCAATGTCTAAGATGCCCATCACTATCTACCCTGCATACCAAGGGGCTAGCATTGATAATTGATGTGAAGACTCCGTCCCTCTCTGTTGGTGTTTTGAGCTACTACCTCCATGAGTATAGGTCAAGTTCATCAAATGGTAGCAATTACCCTCGTTTCCTTTATAAATTTTTTTTTTTTTAATCTTCCTCTAGTTGAGTTCTGATGACCAAGCCATTGAGGCTAGGTCAAATAGGTACTCTCTGCAAATTTGGGTGTTCTTGTGTGTCTCCCCTCACTTCATATAAGCTGGATGCTTCATTCTCAGCTCTAGCCCTCTGTGGCTATGTCCTTGTCCATGGGCTTAGTTGCCCCCTGGTATCACCACACAGAATCTCTTTTGACATCCATTTTGGTCTTTTCTATCTTTGTTGTCTTCTTAATGACCTTTTGTTTTCTTCCTGTATGATGTTCTTGATGTCTTCCTACAACTCTTCAGGTCTTCGGTCTTTAGTGTCTAAGGCATCAAATCTGTTCTTCAGATGACCTCTAAAATCAGGTGGAATGTGTTCAAGGTTGTATTTTAACTCTCGTGGGGTTGTTTTAATGGTGCTTCTGGTGGGTTTGAAATGTCAACCTTGTGGTTATCAGACTAGTGCTTATCTGCAGTGCTACCAGGGTTCCTACAGGGTGCAACATGAATGAAAATCCAAAGGTATCTATGATCCTTACGAGGCAGGTTAGGAATGATGAGATCCTGACTTGCCATATAAGCTGCAAGACAGATCAACAAGTCATCAGGTGCATTGTGCTAATTGAATCATAAGTAGGCATGGAGCCCAAAAGATTTGACCATGAGCCAGTGCCATTGGTGAAATGGTATCATGCAAGATTCCCCAAAATTACAACCCAGCTAAAGAGAAGACATGTTCATGATTTTTGCATAATAAGGATAGAGTCAAACCTTTCCAGTCTCATCTTTCTAACAGAAATTGTTTGCCACTAGGTTTCTGCTGAAATTCCACTTGATGATAGCTAAAGCACACATGCAACTTCAGAGTCTCCTTACATACAATTGCTGTTCAGGCAGGTGCCAGTTGTGTGTGCCTTTTGATGTGGTGGTTTGAGCCACTGGTCAGGGTGAGCATTGTAAGGGCTGCCTGTACGACAGCTCAGTCAGGATGGAAGATGAGTCCTGATCACCATCCCCTCCATTCTGACACCAGTGATTTCACACCTCTCAATTTCCTATAAGTAACTGAACTAATTGCTTAAATGGTCTTGTTGGAAATAGGCTCATTTATTGGCTTAACGAGAGTTAGGATGCATTCTTTGCAAATTCAGCCCCGAGGGGCCAATCAGAAGATGAAATATGTCTGACTTGGCCACTGCAGGAATTGATTAGATGAGGCTCTTTCTTGCTTCCTGATGCTCTGCTGAATAGGAATTAAAGTGCAAACAAGATGTTGTCCTTACTTGTGAGATTTTGACTGAGAATTTTTTCTCCAACTAAAGTTGGTAAAGCCAGTTCAAAAGGAGAATCTTAGTCTTAAAAATGGAAAATTGAAAAATTTCCTAAAAGGTGGTTATTTTGAAACAAATATGTGTTCCCTAATATGTCGACCATGTAGGAAGATGGAATGAAGATTGTGTGGATCAAAGACAGTCAGGCTGGGTAAACTTGAACAAGGCGCCTCATTGCTCTGGTTCCATTTCTTCTCTACTAAAATAGAGTAGGAGGGAGTAGGACTGGAGTATCACAAGGTATCTTGGACATATCTAGAAAGTACCACAAGACCTCTATGATTGGAGTTGTAGAAAATGAGGTCCCCCTGTCCATTGGGTTCCTATTGGAACCAGAAAAAGTGCCTCATGACAGTCTTTTCAGACAGGACTCTGAGGACCCTCACTTACTATTTATTCCTGCCAACACATCTCTGTGGCTGCTCTCCTCTGCTTTGCTTCACAGTGTTTGAGCAGATCTGAGCTCAAGAGCAGTCAAATTCATGACTATGAAATGCAAATTACAGAAACCCTGATTTTAAATCAACAATAGAAACAACAACAGGAAGTGATTGAGTTCCTTGTCCCTTGTCACTAAAATGTATAAGAAAATGCTTCCTGAGGGCACAGTTGTATCTAGGTACTGAAAAGGCTTTCTTTCCTCATGTCCCTTTTGTCCCTGGTTTGGCCTCATTCTGCAGCAGGCTCTCCCTTCACGGCAGTGCAGTGGCTACCAATGGCATGAGGTTTATATTTCTTTCTTCTTTTAAAAACTTATGATTGTGAATTGGGTGAAAGTTTACAGACAAGATCATTAGCTTTAAATTCAGTACACTTGTTTTCATCTGAATGATTAAAATCCCCTCCCTGCAACAACAGTTATCCCGATTCCTCCCTGTAATTCCCCATTTACATCTTATATTTCACAAATAAACAAGTCAAAAAGATTTGATGTACACTTACAAAACAATTATATATATATTCATTTAAATGTCCAAAGGGCACATTCTGCCAGCCAGCCTCCTGTCTGCAGGTACACAGCCTTTCTCAGTTCATGGGCCTAGAGCCCGGAACTGTCTGTCTTTCCATGCCACCACCTCTGCCACTGTCTCTGCTGCCACCGTTTCTCTAGATAGGGAACTCACGCTGGACTCATGCTCTTCCTTCTTGATAGTTCTGGGATTGTCTGTTCCTAGAAGGAAAGAGTAACTAGTCCTCCCTCTTAATTACACATCATTACAAGTACAGCTGTGACAACAGCAGTTAATCTTGTTAACAATTACTCAAAACTGAAGCCTAAAATCCTATCACCATCGTCCCTCATCTGCTTTCACCAGATCCATTTGGGAAAGAGGGAAACTGGTCAGTGGGGCTTCTACCTTACCCCACTCATTCTGAAACTAAGCAAACTCATGAAAGCTTGTAAGCCAGCCACTTCATGCCCCTTCATTTTTGATAATGAATGTCTGCATTTCTCATCGCTATCAACCCAGTAGACAGACTGAGGAAGCAAGGTTGTTCCTTGATATCTGGAATCCTGCCATTCGGTTGGAATTTTAAGTCACCGTGTTCATAGGCAAAAGTCTAGTTCATCAAATAATACAAATTTGCACTTTTTTTTAAGGAGGCTTATGTTTCATCAGCTTAGCAAGTCCCATGATTTATTGACTCCACAAATATCAGAAGACAATGAAAGCCCCAGACTTGTTAGGTTAGCGCTTCAGTGGAATCACTAGGTGTCTTATCCTAAATTTGTTGGTTCATCTGGGAGTAGGGTGGGGCAAGGGGGTAGGGTTGACAGTGGGGGACAGACCAGTAGGAGATGCTCATAGCCGAATGCTAAAGTGTCAGTTTGCTGCCGTCATTCACTGAAGCTGATGATTTGGAGGCGAAGTCCCTCAGTATCCTGCCATCCAGGTAACACTATTTATCTCTTTATCACAAGACTAGATTGTCTCCAGCCTAGGCAGTAAGGATGATAAAAATGATAGAATATCTTCATTGATGATCTTTGTAGACACTAACTCATGCAATCCACGCAAAAACCCATGGACATCCATTTTTAGAATGAACAAACTAAGGTGCAGGAAGTTCAAGAACATTTCCATAGTACCCAGGCTCTACTTACTGAGGACAACCTAGCCATTGTTTTTGTCCCCATCGAATCCTTTCCCCAGAGAATCCCTGGTGGCACAGTGGATTAAGTGCTGGACTGCTAACAGAAGGTGGGCAGTTCAAACTTACCATTTGCTCTGAAAGAGAAAGAGGAGGCTGTGTGTTTCTGTGAAGACAGACAGTGTCAGAGGTAGTTCCACTCCAACCAATAGTGTCGCTTTAGGATCACTTGTTGTTGTTGTTGTTAAGTGCCGTCGAGTCGGTTCCGACCCATAGCAACCCTATACAGGGTTTCCAAGGTTGTAAATCTTTACGGGAGCAGATAGCCTCATCTTTCTCCCATGGAACCGCTGGTAGTTTCGAACTGCTGACCTTGTGGTTCGTAGCCCGATTCATAACCACTACGCTACCAGAGCTCCTTTACACTATGAGTCAGAATTCACTGGACAGCAGTGGGTGGGATCCTTTCCCCAAAGCAATGAGAAAAGTTGACCTACTGAGGGTTCAGGGGGAAAAGAAGGTTGTTCTTTGAAATAGCATCTCTGCAAGGGAACGTTCCATGAGTTGTGTTTCATTATGTGTAAATAGGTAAGTTTCTGAAAATATACACAAATCAATTTCTTCATTCCCCTTGTAGTGTTTGATACACACCTGAAAAGTGCCTCAGACTTTGGCACTCTGATGATTTTTGCTTTGTTTTGTTTTGTATGAATGATGATTTAAAATATCCTTCAAGCCAGGAATTGAACCCTTCCCCAGGGATCAACTCTCAGTCAAACAATAGACAGGCCTATAAAGTAAATAATAACACTAGAGAGGAGTGATCTTCAGTGCACTCAGCCATACAAAACCAAAAGGGCAGTGTTTGCTCAGAAGGCATGAAGGAGAAGGAGACAAGGACAAATGGCAATGGGAACGTTCCCAGGGAGGAAGTGGGAGGTGTGCAGTTACATTGTTATGGGATAGCTTCCAGTGTCATGAAACAAAATGTGGATAAGTCTTTGAATGGAAAACTAATTTGCTATGTAAATTTTCACCCAAACCACTATAAAATAATAAAATAGCCAGGCATTAGTTATTGTTGTTAAGTGCCATTGAATCAGTTCCAACTCACAGCAACCCTGAATAGGGTTTCCAAGGAGCGGCTGGTAAGTTTGAACCACCGACCTTGTATTTGAAACCAACCTTATGGTCCAGTGCTTTAAAACACAGTGCCACACCAGGACTCCAGACATTGGTTGTTGTTGTTAAGTACCATCGAGTTGACTCCGACCCATAGCGACCCTGAATAGGGTTTTCAAGCAGTAGCTGGTGAGCTTGAACTGCCAACCTTGCGGTTCAAACGGCTTTGCATTCTGGAGCATTAACCCACAGCGCCACACCAGGACTGCAGACATTGGTTAGGACTTGGGAAACTTTTGATGAGATGCTGAAGTTTGCTCTGACGGGTGCTTTTTAAAAAGTCCTGGGGTCTTAGCGATTAATAACTGAAAGATTGACTGACTAATAACTCAGTGGTTAATAACTGAAAGGATTAATAACTGAAAGGTTGGCTGTTTGAACCCATCAACTTCTCTGAGGAAGAAAGATCTGGCAGGCTGCTTTCATAATGCCCAGTCCTGCATCATCTTAACAATTGTTACATTTGAGCTGGTTATTTCTACCACTGTATCAATCCATCTTGTTGGAGGTCTTCCTCTTCTTTGTTGACCCTCCGCTTTACCAGGCATGGAGTCTTTCTCCAAGAACGGGTGCCTCCTGATAACAAAGAACCAGAGACGAAGTCTGGCCATCCTGGCTTCTAAGGAGCATTATGGTTGTACTTCTTCCAATACAGATTTATTTGTTCTTCTGACATCTGTGGTGCTTTCAATATTCTTCAACACCATAACTCAAATGCATCAATTCTTCAACAGTTTTCCTTATTCATTGTCCAAATTTAACATTCATATGAAGTTATTAAAAATACCATGGCTTGGATCAGGAACATCTTAATACTTAAACTGACATGTTTGATCTTGAACACTTTAAAGAGGTCTTGTGCAGCAGATTTCCCTTAGGCAAATATGTTGTTTGAATTCTTGATTGCTGCTTCCATGAGAGTTGGTTGTGGATCCAAGAAAAATAAAGTCCTTGACAACTTCAATCTTTTCTCTCTTTTCATGATTTTATTTATTGGTCCAGTTGTGAGGATTTTGTTTTCTTTACATTGAGATGTAATCGATTCTGAAGACTATAGTCTTTGATCTTCATCAGTAAGTATTTCAAGTCATCTCTGCTTCTAGGAAGATATCTGCATATCATAGGTTGTTAATGACTTTTCCTCTAATCCTGATGCCAAATTCTTCTTCATATAATTCCATTCGCCGATTATTTGCTCAGCATGCAGATTGAGTAAGTATGGTGAGCTGATGCAACCCTGACACACACCTTTCCTGATTTCAGACCCTTCAGTATCCCCGTGTTCATTTTAAAGCACTGCCTCTTGGTCTATGTACAGGTTCCACATGAGCACAATTAAGGGTTCTGGAATACCCATTCTTTGTAATGTTGTCCCTAGTTTGTCATGTTCCATGCCATCTAACTCATTCTAAGTGAGAAGCTGGCTCCATCTACTGTGTTACTCAAAAGAAACAGCATTGCTTTGTAGCATGGTTTGAGGATTTTTTTTTAAAAAGGATTTTTCTCAGCTAAGAAACATACCACTTTCTTCCTAGCCTATTTATAAACGTCACTTAAATTTTTGTGATGCTTTTACTAGGATAAACTTACAGTGAAGAAGAAATGTTATTGATTCAGGCATAGGAGCCAATTGAAATTGCCATGGCTTAGTTCAGATGCGCTTTAGTCCTCAAACTGATCTTGTTCTTTACCTAAGTTTTGTGAACTCAATTGACAACCACAACTTGAAGTAGCCAATGACTGAGACTCTTGTCAGTTAACACAGGAGAAAACTGAAGTAGATTGTTGATACCCATTGGCTTTGACCTACTATTTGAAATGATGCTTTCCGCAACTAATTTCATATGGTTATTGATGTAGCAGACCATTAGGACGCTCAATAAGCCAATGTCCAAATGTAAAGTTTTAACCCAAATGAGTAATCATCTTATAATAGGTACATTAAAGTAATTTTTCTCTTCCTGCAACTGTTAGAGAAAGGCAGAAAGAGTTTATATTTGTCAGTCAGTTAGAAAATGGAAGCTGTATCCCTACTCCGAGAGC
This sequence comes from Chrysochloris asiatica, assembly GCF_000296735.1. Taxonomy (NCBI): domain Eukaryota; kingdom Metazoa; phylum Chordata; class Mammalia; order Afrosoricida; family Chrysochloridae; genus Chrysochloris; species Chrysochloris asiatica. Next base: position 22,411,385 of record NW_006408519.1, on the reverse strand, counting down.
AGAGTTGATGTTTCTCAAGGATGTGGAAACGGAAGACAAAATGCCCTCAGCTGTGAGCTCATCAATGTCAGATGCTGTCTTTTTCCTAGTCGTTATAGTCTAAGACTTGTTATGTTTGACGGTCATTTGGTAGCTTCCTTCAGAGTAGAATAGATTTTCAAATCACAAAACACCAAGCAAGCATCAAACTGAATGTGCAGATCAATGGTCCTTCATAGTTACAAGCCTGTAGATAACCATGGCACGGTCAGTGGACCCTTGCAGACAAGGGACATGCTTGGAGACCCCAAGATAGGCAGCTTTATTTATCCACTTCACTCTGCCGTCTGCTCCCACCACCTCAAACTGCCATTGAAATTTGTCGGTAAACTTAAATCACTGTGACTAATCTATACGTAATTTATTAGTCATTTCCTCCCCCTCAGTTTAGCAAAGGCTTCTGCATTCTGCTCCCCTCCCATGGCTGAGGTCCCCGGCCTCATCCTCATGGACACAGACGAGACTGTGCTCCACCATCCCTTCAACAATTTCTCCTAACCAGGAAACTCCCTTGGCTAGAACACTGAATGCTGTTCGTTTAGATCTTCAACAGGATGCCCTTGGCTGCACAATTGGGAAGTACAATTATTGTACTAACTGCTGCTAATTGCTGCAAACACTTCCTATCAATAGGCACTGTGGTAACATTTTTGAACATCATTTCCTCAGACCCTCACTCCTACCCTGTGAGACAGGCACTGTTACTGACATTTTTCAGAGAAATTAAGTTAATTTATTCACACTGATTTAATCCCAAATCAGTATTACCAATTACAAAGCATTGGATTGAGAATAATGATAGAATGTTGTTGTTGTTGTTAAGTGCCGTTGAGTCAGTTCCAACTCATAGTGCCCTATATAGGGTTTCTGAAGAGCAGCTAGTGTGTTTGAACTGCTGACCTTGTAGCTCGCAGCACCACACCAGGAGTCCAAAATGCAGTGATAGAGTTCTCCCCTCGTATGTCAGAGACCTGGGTTCAATTTCTAGCCAGTGTGCCTTATGCACAACCACCAGCCACTCAGTGGAGGCTTGCAGATTGCTATGATACCAAACAGGTCTCAGCAGAACCTCCAGGTTAAGACTAGGGAGAAAGGTCTGGCAAGGGATTTCTGAAAATCAGCCAAAGAAAGTCCTATGGATTTATAAGTAACTGATCTGTCACGGATCATGGCAGTGCTTAATTCCTTTGTGCATGGATCAACTCCACAGCAACTAACAACTCTCAACCATACCCTAAATTTCAGTTGTTGTTGTTAAGTGCCTTTGATTTGGTTCTAACTCACAGTAACCTTGTAAAGTGTTTTCAAGGAGTGGCTGGTGAGTTTGAACTGCTAACCTTGAGGTTCAAACTAACCTTGCAGTCCAGTGCATTATCCAGTAGCACCAGACCAGGACATTAACAATTAATTAGACTTTAACAAATTTCACCCAGAGCCCCAGAAGCAAATTGGGGCATGCGTCTTAATGGGAATCTCTTTTTGTTATTTACTTGTTGGTTTGCTTGAAATTTTTATTTATTTATTTTTAATTTTAGGACAGTTTTGTTGTTGTTGTTGTTGTTATGTGCCATCAAGTCGGTTCCGACCCATAGCGACCCTGTATAGGGTTTCCGAGGGTGTAAATCTTTACGGGAGTAGAAAGCCTCATCTTTCTCCTGCGGAGCAGTAGGACAGTTTTAGATGTGTAGAAAAGTTGCAAAGGTGACACCCTGAACCCAGTTTCTCCTGTTATTAATAACTTACATTAGAATGACACATATGTTGGAACTGGTGGTGGTGGTGTGTCACTGAGTCAGCTTCGACTCATAGCAACCCTGTATGAGGTTTCTGAAGCTGTACATTTTTATGGAAGCAGAAAGCCTCATCTTTCTCCCATGGAGCGACTGGTAGGTTCCAACTACTGACTTTTCATTTCGCAGCCCAGTTGATAATCCACCTCACTATCTGGGCCCCTTTGTGTTGAAACTAGTGAACCAATATTACTACATTTTTTTATTTGCTCACTTGATGCAATGGTTAAATACTTTACTAAGGTTGATAGTTCACCCAGAGGTGCCTTGGAAGAAAGATCTGGCAATCTGCTCCTGAGATTTCATCACTTTGAAAATGCTGTGGAGTGCAGCTCAAGCAGTCACCATGAGTTGGAATTTCCTCAGTAGCAACTGTTTTGGTGATGGTGGTGTTAGTCATTAATTTTTTTTTTTTTTTTTTAAGTTTGCCTAATGTCCCTTTTTCTGTCCCAAGATCCCATCTAAAACATCACAATCCATTTAGTTGGCAAATCTCCCTCAGTTCTTCTAAACTGTGGCAGTGTCTCAGACTTTCCTTGCTTTTGATGACCTTGACAGTTTTGAGCGCTGGTGGGGAATTTTGTAGAATGTCTCTCAATATGCGTTTGTCAGGTGGTTTTGTCTGGGATCTCTCTTGACTGATAAACAAATGCATGATAGATCCATCAGGAGAATTTGTCAAATAAGTTTGGATTGTCAGAGCTTCACATAACAGATGCAGACAGCTATTTTTCTTTGTTCCTCCAGGATCAGTATTCAATGAGCCATTCAGGGAAAGTATACATTTGTACACCACCAACAACTGCATGCTTTTGGCTGAATGACTAGAAGGACACACTTCATAAGAAATTCGTCACCCTACAATCTCCATCTCTCAGTCTCTCTCTTTGTCTCGCTCTCTTTCAAACACACACACGCACACGCCACATCAGATATTTTTAAGAAAGTTACAAGTCATTTCCCAAATAATATGGTGGTTGAGGCCACAGTTTCTGTTAATGATAAAACTGTCACTGTAAATAGCGTGTTCATGGCCAACAAAAACAGATGTCCATATGACAATTTGGAGCCATCCAATGCATAAAACAATTTGTAGATAATCTCCTAAACAAATATAGTGTCAAAATGTATTCATTGTCAATTAGATGTACATCCAGGCTGTATGTCTAATTGACCACTTAATTTCCAGGCTGTCTCAGAAGCTACTTAACATGGTTTAAAATGGAGCCCTTGGTACCGTACCTCCAAATAATGTTTATAAACAAAGGAACAGATTCCTCTGCTTGTGGAAAGAACACAAGAGTTCAATGTGCTGCCTTCTGTATGCAAAACCAGGTGTCCCATCAAGCTGTTGTTGACAGTCTGAATTGTGAATGTAATGGTGTAATAATGTATCATCTCTATTCAAGGGACTAGCAGCTTAAACTATGATAAGGAAAGACATCTTTCACCAAGATTGTGATATTGGAGACAAGGAAATGAGACCTAAATATCCAATCATATCATAGAAAAAAGCCTTATAAGTGGAAGCTCTTTAGAAGCTGTTCTATCAAACACGTTTCATTTTTGGCTTTTGAGTAGGTGAGAAGTTACGTCTCTGGCTTATACCTTGACTCATGACTGCCAAGAGATTCTGCCGCAACTTTGGAGTTCATCTGAAAGTCCCTTTCAGTTTTACCACTGGACCATGCCATTCTCTCCTGCTTTGATAACTGCAAACAAAAATAGCAACTCCAGTTTCTTTATTTAAAAAGGTGTAATTATTCATTAAAAGAAACAGACAAGATTCATTACAGCAGGAATATGACAGTGGGTTACACATGGGGCTGCTAACCACAAAGTCAGCAGTTTGAATCTGCTAGCTGCTTTTCAGGAAAAAGATGAGGATTTCTGCTCCTGTGAAGATTTCTAGCCTCGGAAACCCTACATAGGGTCGCTGTGAGTCAGAATCAACTCGACAGCACAAAATCACCACCTCCAAGCATCGATCATTGGTCCCTCGGTGGCACAAATGGTTAATGCATTTTGCTGCTAACAGAAAGGTTAGAAGTTTGAGTCTGTTCAGTTGTGCCTCGGAGGAAAGACCTGGAAATCTACTTCTGAAAAATCAGTCATTGGACACAGTTCTGGCACAAGTGGGGTGTCTGTGAATGGAGCTGACTGCAGCTGCTTAAGTAGAGCTCAAGGTGATTTGATTTTCTAAACACCCCATAGATGATCATGTGTTCATGCTTAACACCCCTGTGCCACTGCCTAGTTGCTTCTACCCAGTTGTTCTTGGATCCAGGTGGTGGTGGTTATGTGCTGTGGAGTTGGTTCCGACTCATAGCCACTGTGCATAGAGTTTCCGAGGCTGTAAATCTTTACGGGAGCAGAAAGCCTCATCTTTCTCCCGCGGAACAGCTGGTAGTTTCGAACTGCTGACCTTGCGGTTTGCAGCCCGATTCGTAACCACTATGCTACCAGAGCTCCTTGGTAGATGCATAGTATTGGAACACAGTCAGAGATAGACGCAGAAGAGATTGGGGGCAGGTGAGCAATATGAGATCTTTATCCTCAACTCTTCCACTGGACAAAGTTGTGGCTCTATAGGATAAACCCTGGACCACATAGGTTGGTTTGAACCATAAGGTGCCAGTTGGAACCTCGGAAAAGCTATACAGGGTTTCTATGTGTCAGAACCATCTTGATGGCACACAACAACAACAACAACAACAATCCTTAACTAAGGGCACACTCTTCTTTATGGGACTAGGGTTTTGAAGCCTAAACCTGTTGTCTGGGAGCCTGCATTACATCAGAAGTTGGAAGTAGTCTATTACAGATTGCAGCTGCATTCTTGTTTGGCAGAGGAAGATGAGTGTACAAAGCTAATGTAGTACCATTTGGCAAGGACATATTCCAGGTGAATAGTGATCAGGAAAGATGCCTAGAAGCAGAGTTACAGGGGAAATATTAAGTGCCTTTTCTTTTCTTGTTCTCATGTAACTTTGTGTATAATTATAATATAAAGGACAACAGAACATTGAATAAGAAAGCACAAGTGTGATCACAACTATTTACCCCCTAAGAATAACCGTTTCTCCTATTTCACTTTGGAAACCGGGTGTAATGCAAGAAAGATGTGATGCATGCACAATTCAGTGACATTTTGAGTTGGGCAAAATCATTCTCACCCTTCTTTCTGAGCTCCTTTCCCATTCACAGAAACTCACTGCCCCCAAGGCCCCTGTCTAATCTTTTGTGTTGCTGTTGTCACTGAGATCCCATGAAGATAGTTTTGAAAAGGGTAGAATACTCAAGGCAGACATTTTTTACTAGTTAAACTAAACTAATGGAGTCCTGGTGTGGTGCTGTACAATAAGCACTGAAACAGAAGGTCAGTTTTAACTGAAAGGTCGGCAGTTCAAACCCACCAGCCACTCCTTGAAAACCCTTTACAACATTGCTGTGAGTCAGAACTGACTCTATAAAACTGAACAACAACATCAAGCTGAATGAATCATTGGGTTTTAAGAAGACTCAGGGGAATGATCTTGGTTTAAGGTTTTAAGATTACCTCAGGATAATAGTTTCAAGGTGTCTGCAGCCTCCATGGTTTCCAGAAGCTCTGGAGTCCAGGAGAACTCTAACTTGTGTTCTGCATTTCCCCTCTTTTTATCAGGATTCTTTTATAAAAAAGATTCAATGCAATTCAAATCAAACTCCTAACAACCTTCTTTACAGAAATGGGAAAGCCAATCTTCAACTTCATATGGAATGACAAAAGACCCCAAATAACTGAAATGATGTTGAAAGAAAACACCAAAGTTGGAGGACATACACATCCTGACTACAAAGCATAAGATACAGCTACTTGCAAGTGACATTAATGATATTGTTCGATGATTTCCACATTCTATTGGGTCAATTGTCTTTGGAAGGGGCAAAAATATGGATCTTTTCCAATTGTTTGGCCAGGTACCTTTCTGCCAAATTTTTTGGCATAGACGAGTGAGTGCTTCCCGTTTTGCATCAGTTTGTTGAAATATTTCAATTGGTATTCTATCAATTCCTGAGCCTTGTTTTTGCCAATGTCTTCAGTGCAGCTTGGACATCTTCCTTGATCACATAGTACTTTCTGAAATGAGTGAACATCCAGATTCTTTTGGGTACAGTAACTGTATATTTCACCTATCTTTTGATGCTTCCTTTATCAGTCAATATTTTGCCCATGTTGCTGTTGTCGTTGTTGTTGTTAAGTACCATTAATTTGGTTCTGACTCATAGCAACCCTGACAGGAGCAATTGATGGGTAAACAGCTGACATTTCAATTAGCAGTCCAGTGCTTATCCTTTAGTACCAGGACTCCATTTTTCCCCTGTTGTTGTTGTTAAGTGTGATCACTAAAGTAATAATGAAATTGAAGCTTTCTAACAACTTCTCCACTCTAAAATTAACCAAACATGCCATCAAGATTCATTAATAATTGCTAGTGAATGGAATTCATGAAATGGAACATGAAAGTCAGAAACAAAGAGGAAGGATCAGTACTTGAAGATATATTCTTAGTGACAGAAATTGTGCTGGAGATAGCATGATACAATTTTGTAAGACCAATGATCTATTCATTGCAAATGTCCTTTTCTAACAACATAAAAGGTGACTATACACATAACCCTCACTAAATGGAATATACAGGAATCAAATTGACTACATCTGTGAGAAAATGCAATAGAAATTTCAATATCATCAATCAAAACAAGACCTGAGCAGACTATGTAACAAACTATCAAGTGCTCATATGCAAGTCCAGGTTAAAGTTGAAGAAAATGAAAACAAGTCCACAAGAGACCAAACATAACCTGAGTATATCCTATCTGAATTTAGAGACCATCTCAAGACCATTAATGACCGAGGACCAAAAGAGTTGTGAGATAACATCAAGAAGAAAGCAAAGCATTATTAAACAGACAGGGAAAAAGGAAAGACCAAAGTGGATGTCAGAAATGACTCTAAAACTTATTCTTGATTGTAGAGAAGCTAAGGCAAATGGAAAAAAAATGTGGAAGTAAAATAACTGAACAAAAGATTTCAAAGGGCATCTTGGGAAGACAAAGAAATATATTATAAGGGATGTGCACAAAGATCTTGAGTTAGAAATGCAAAAGGGAGGAAGTTGCTCAGCATTTCTGAAGCTGTAAGAATTGAAGAAACAATTCAAGTCTCAGATTGTGATACTGAAGGCGTCTACGGAGTCCTGGTGTGGTGCTGTGGGTTAATGTGCTAGACTGCAAAGTCAGTTTGAACCACAAAGTCAGTGGTTCATGCGCACCAGCTGCTCTGCAGAAACCCTACGGTTGCTACGGATCAGAACTGACTCACCAGCCCAGAAGATGACAGAAGGCACCTAAAAATTATGAGTAAACATGGCTTCAACCTCAAAATTTTAAATCTGCTAAACTTCCATCAGGTGAGAGAGTATAGCCTATAAACATGTTTAGATGTACAAGGATTCAAAATCTTTATCTCCCAGGCACAATTTCTTTTCTTTTCTTTTTTTTTTTTTAAGTTTTTATTGTGAATTGAGTGATAGCTTAAATAGGAGAACATCAGCTTTACATTCATCCTATCATGTTTAATTTAATTGCAATGATTACAATCCCCTCCATGCATCATCAACCAAAGGGTACACCCTGCAAGCCTGTCCCCCAGCCATCAGCACACAGACGCTCTCCCTCCCTGAGTCCAGAGTCCCCAGCCACTCCATCTCTCCATATCATCATCTCTGCCTCCATCTCTGGCATCACTACCTCTCTGGATAGGGTCCCACACTCCGCTTTTCTCCCTTGATGGTCTCAGTGTTCTCTACTCCTGGACTGCCAAATCAACCACTCCCCTCCTTTTGTTAGAAAATGTCTACTTTTACATTTCCAACACTCACAGTCGGTCCTGATAGCAATTAATCACTATTGAACCACAAGAATCTTATCCCCATCTCCTTTCATCAGCCCCCTTCAGAAAGGTTGGAAACCACTCAGTGGAGATTCTACCTTCCCCCTCACCCTCTGGAGCCAGGCTCCCTCTTGAAAGCTTGTAAACCAGTCACTTTTTGCCTTGTAGCCCACCCATTTTTGGTAGCCAATATCCAAGTTGCCCATCCCTGTCAACCCTGTGTACTGAGGGGGTGGGAATGATCCTTGCTGTAAAGATTTGTTCCCTCTTTTGTGCTACTACATCCATAAGTATAGGTCATAAATTCATCAAATTGTAGCAGATTACTCTTTTTTACCTCTTCTTTTTTTCTCTAGTCGAGTTCTGATCATCCAGCCATTGAAGCCAGGTCAAGTGCATACTATCTGCAAGTATGGGTGTTCTTGTGCATCTCCCCTCACTTCATATTAGTTGGACACTTAACTCTCAGTTCTAGTCTTCTGTGGCCATGTCCCCATTCCTGGACCCAGGAGTCCCCAGGTTTCGCCATACTGCTGGCCAACCAGGTCTCAACCCGGGTTGACAGGAGTCTATTGAACATGGTCAGACTTAGCTCACAATTTCATGGCTGTTTTCCCCCTACTTCCCCTTTTGGTAGACCAACATGCCTGCTTGTGTATTCCCTTTGAGCCTCAGTCTTGGAAGGGGGTTTGCCCTGAGGGGACCTGACCACTCGACTTGATGGCTCCCAGGTGAACAACTTGCTTGTTCTTGTAGTAGTCAATCAGACTGCAGTTATTTTTTATTTTTCCTGCTGGTTTTTCTTTCAAGAAGTATCTTCTGTTGTTCTAGCTGCTCCAGGCTAGTCTGCTTGTCCTTTCAAGTGGAAATTTCCCACCTCAGAAGATTCTGGATGGGGATCAGGATTCCACCTATGGTCTCATGCAATGCAGACCCTCCACAGAAAGCCTCCTTCACTGGCATGTTGTAGCCCCGTTTTATAGGCTGAGGATGGATTTACAAGTTTCTATGGTGATGTTTCTGGCTATTCCTTTCTCTCCCCCTCATGTGTCTATTTTACAATAGTAGGCAAGGGAAACCAAGCTTCAAAAGACATCCAAGTATCTCAACATTATTTCCCCTCTTTTACCCATTCAAACCAATGCCTCAGTCCCTGTATCCCAGAGCCCTGTTGTTCCAAGGTTGAGCATACATCATTTACCTCTGTCCCACTTAGCCCATGCAAACCTGCCTAAATATTCTCCCATCCTCCTTGTTTTTCTATTCCCCTCCCCCTTCCTGTGTATTACCCTCCTGCCCAGCACCCAAACTATCCTGTGTCTATTCCCTACCCTGTGCTCCATCTTCCACCCCCCTCACCCCACCCCATAAACCCTGGTAACCAGCAAAGAATTTTTTTTTTTTCTCTTTTAGTGTGGGTACTTTCTCTTAATATTTAACAATAATGGTCACATTCAGTATTTCTCCTTTTGTGACTGACTGATTTCGCACAGCATAATGCCCTCAAGGTCCATCCATGTTATGCGGTGGCTTGCAGT
>NW_006408519.1:22393123-22400759 GCF_000296735.1 Chrysochloris asiatica | reverse complement strand
AAAGTTATTGAATAGCTAGTTTTTATCCAGAAAACTGAAGTGTGGGACAATTAAAAAGTGGAATATGCTCCACTTTAAAATAATAACAACAACAACAATAATAATAATAATAATAATAAAAAGCATTTAGAGACATTGCTTAAAGCACGCAATTATACTTTATTGAATTTTATTGTGGAGAAAGGGTTATGTTATAATCTTTTCAAATTTGGAAATTTTTGAAGCTCTTTGATTATATTCTTACAAATACTATAAGAGTTACTGAACTAAACTTACAAATCAATTCAAATATAAAGAGAGTTTGGGCATTAGAAAAGAATTCCTCAATTTACTGAAATGCTCATGAAGATTCTTTTAAGTAGAGGCTTCCCATGGTTTATTTAAGTGTTTGTAGATATGAACCACCAGCCAAGAAGATCAAGAGAAGAAATACTTAAAGCTAAAGAGCTAGGAGTCAGTTGTGCCTCTTGATGGCATCTAAGGAGATAGGATCAAACAGTTTTTCTTTAAGAAAAGACTTCCTTCCTTCATCAAAGTCTGACACTGAGGCCCAGATCCCCTGCTTCAGTAAGTTGGGTATATATTTACAGCTGCTTAATGGGATGACCAAATCCGTGAACTCTCTCAGCATGACTCAGAAACTGTGAAGATTAAGAAACTTCCAAAGCATTGAAAACATTTTTTAAAGAACAAAAAATCAATTCCCTTGAACAAAGTTAAAGGTGAATTTATGTCACTTTGAAATTTTTCTGACCCTTCTAGTTGCAAAACTAATGTAACCATGAGAGCTGCCTTTACGGGCAGGAAACACTGCCGTGTGCTGGTCTTGAGAGAAAGGAAAGGCAGGCCAAGCCATGCTAGAGCCTCATTAGGCAAGGCTCTCTGAGACTCAGTCCCCACTGCTTTTTGAAAGGATGGTGACATGTGGTCCTTCTCTATCACCCTGAGTCTGACAATTCACCTCCAGGTTAGAAAGTTGACGGAGCTGGTCAAAGAGCATGTCCGAGAGCAACTCTCTTCTGATGTAACTCACCACCTCCTCCACCGTCAGCATCCACAATCTCCTAATGGCTCCTCTAGGCAGCCCCGAGGACCATGAGGTCAGATGCATCCAACTCCCCCAGAGGGTTTGGGGAAAAGCAGGAAGGGGAAATCAAAGTATCAGCTTCTCTTGACATTCTAAAAACAGAAGGACATTTCGGTCTCCAAGATGTCTCACCAGGAAAGAAAGTTCTAGTGCTACAGGAGTGAGCTGGCAATGTTCTGCAGAGGCCAGAATTATTCAGGACCAGTCTGGAGCAGTTGGTATCAATGCCAGCGCTGAAATGACAGATGAGCCCTGAGCAGTCGCTGGGCAGCCTCTTCTTGTAGGGAACTTTGGAAAAATGCTGTCAACCTTTCTCTCTTTGTGACTGTGGACAGCTCCCACTTCCCCTTGCTGTCTTCAGAGGCAGTGGTAGGATACCCAGGCCAGCAGCCAGAGACAGCTCAGAAACTTCAGCAAAAGTTCCACAGATTTAGGATACTGAGTCCTTCTCTTTTGACTACTGAATATTAATAATAGTAACTACTTCACGAATTGTTGTAGCGATTAAATGAGCTATTAAACACCATGAGCCCCAACCAGTGTTAGCTCTCTTGGTGCCTAGTAGAAATCCTGGTAGTACTGCTATTTGAAAGATCAACAAGACTGTAAGCGATGAAGTTACAGTTTACTCAAGGAAGCACCTGGACGATTGGTCTACTTATGTGGTTACAGTGAAGAGACCTGTGACCTTTCTCATGAGAACTGGGCACACTGCCCTGCAAGTGGCATCCTGAGAGATTACTGAAACCTAACCCATTCCCCATTCCAGAGTCCTGGTGTGGGGCTATGAGTTAATGCACCAGACTGCAAAGCTGTTTGAACTGCAAGGTCGACGGTTCAAGTTCACCAGACACTCCTCAGAAACCCTATACAGTGTTGCTATGGGTTGGAACCAATTCAATGGCACTTAACAACAACAACAAAACCCATTCTAAAACAGTAACAACAATCAAGCAAACAAACCAATTGCCCTTGGCTTCATTCCGATTCAGGGAGACTCCATGTGTATCAGGTAGAACTGCCTTCCATAGGGTTTCCAATGGGTGACTTTTCACAAGCAGATCTCCAGGCCTTTCTTCCAAGGTGCCTCTGGGTTTATTCAAACCCCCGATAGCATAGTGGGTAGGGAGTTGCGCTGCTACCCACAAGGTCAGCAGTTTGAACCTGCCTGGTGCTCCATAGGAGAAAGATGAGATTTTCTGTTCCTATAAAGATTTACAGCCTTGGAAAGCCTATACAGGGTTGCTATGAATTGGAACCAACTCCACGGCACATAACCACCACCACCAATCTTTTGGTAGTAGCTGAGCGTGTTAACCTTTTATACCTTGCTAGGTAATTGACTACAGACTCACTGGATACTAAAGTAGGAGTATGAATGTTACTAGTTTTTTATTCATAAATAAAATAAATTAAAAAAAATTTTTTTAACAATTGAAAAAATTGAGGTTAATGAAGGCTAACTTAACTCTTTCTAGGTAATGCACTTAGTGAGAATTCCTGAAAATGCTGTTGTCTATTATATGATGTTGTAAGATAAGCACTGTACTGCTAACCACAAGGTCGGCAGTTCAAACCCACCAATACCTCCTCAGAAACCCTATACGCTGTCACTGTGAGTCAGACCTGACTTGATGGCACTTAACAATAACAACACCATCATGCCACACCATGTCCTGCTATGAAAACAAGCCTACAGCATGGAAGGCCACTCTTCCTGAGGCTGTAGATGGTTTTGAGCCTTGCCAGGTAAAAAGGTCAACAATGTCTGACATCTTTAAATGAAAGGAAAGCACCTAAGTGTCAGAGAACCACTTGAGAAGGAGAGCAGGACAGACTGGACAGGGAGACCCCCCCTCTTCAAGTCCCTTCCTGGTCAGTCTCCTGAAATGCCAGCTCAGTGCACATGGGAGGCCCAAAGAAGCCAAACATGAGAAGTGGCTCAGAAGTGTTGGGAAGTGAAAAATGAGAACTTCCCCCCCTAATATGTGAGATCTGAGACCTGTTAGGTAAGTGCTTCCTCTTGTCAAGGATGAGTGTGGACACGCCCTCTGGAAGAAGATGGCAGACAAAGCAAAGAAGGGAAGAGCAGGGTACAGGAATAGTAAAGGCTTCAAAGCTTAGGGCTCTGAAGATATGAATGAAACTTTCATGTGCAATTAAATCCTAGGAACAGGATTAGCTTCAGGACCTTCTAATACGTGATTTGGAGTCCTTGTGTGGCACTGTAAGATGAGCACTGAACTGCTAACCAAAAGGTTGGTGGTTCAAACCCATCAGTCACTCCTTGGAACCTTATACAAAGTTGCTATGAGTCAGATCCAACTCAATGGCACTTCACAACAATGAAATGTGATTCTGAAGATTTGGTGCTTTCCCCACAAATGCACGACCCCCTTCCCGTGCCGTAACTCAGCATTCATTCATTCCTTCTCAAATACTAATATGTGCCAACTAAAGTCTAGATGCGCAGAATGCACTAGTTGTTTTTGTTATTGTTATTTGCTTGCTCTGTTTATTTTAACGTGGACAAAGCTCCAAGAACTTACATTCTACAATGGAAGACAGACAATGAACAAGAAAAGAAATAAATAATGCCAGACTACAGTGTGAAGATCACTTTGAAACATTTAAAGAGCAAAAACACCACTTTGAGGACTAAGGTGCACCTGACATACATGTTAAAACTGGACAATGCCTAAGGACAGCTGGAGAAGAAGGGATATGTTTGAATTAGGCTGTTGGCGAAGAATATTGAAATGGCCATGGACAGCCAGAAGAACAAACACATCTGTCTTGGAAGAGGCTGCGACAAAGGACTCAAACAATCATTACAAGGATGGTGTAGAACCAGGCAGCATTTTCATTGTGTTGTACATATGGTTGCTATGAGTTGAAACTGACTTGAGGGCACCTAACAACAACAACAACAACAACATGAAGACAAATAAGGCAGGGTAAGAATTATCTACTTTAAGCTTAGGAAGGGTTTCTGATGGATGGCATTTGAGTAGAAATGATGGGAGTGAATGAATAGACCTGCAGATATTTGCAGGGAAATTACTTCAGGGAGAGGGAAAACAGCAAGTGCAAAAGCCCAGAAGCAGAACCCTGCCTGGTCCCTGCCAGAGGAGAGTGTGCAAGAGGGCGTGTGTATGAAGGAAGAGCAGACAGGAGACAGGAAGCAGGGCACTTGGGAATTTAAGGGAAGGAAATGGTGGCTTATGTTCTGAGATAAGAAGTCTCACTTCTGATTTATGTCTCAATAAAATAATTTAATTCAAGACAAAGACTAAATTTTTTGGTTCCTTAAGGAGCTCTGGTTGGTGTAGTGGTTATGAATCAGGCTGTGAACCTCAAGGTCAGCAGTTCGAAACTACCAGCTATTTGCGGGAGAAAGATGAAGCTTTCTGCTCCCATAAAGATTTACAGCCTCGGAAATCCTGACAGCCTCGGAAACCGTGACAGGGTCATTATGAGTCAGAACCAATTCTATGGCACGTAACTACCACCACCATATCTGGATCTTATCTGATTGTGCCTGAATTTGTCTCTATTTCCTCACTCAAAATAAAGAAGCATTTTAGGGTACTGTGAGTTCAATGTAAACATCCACACACAGAGATCCTGGTGTAGAGTTTCTCAATTCATGTTAGCTCTGAGTCCTGTGAGTCCAGATGTGGCACTGTAGGATAAGCACTAGACTGCAAGGTCGGTTTGAACCATAAGGTGGGTAATTCAAACTCACAAACCACTCCTCTGAAACCCTAGACAGAGTTGCTATGAGTTGGAATTGACTCGCCGGCACTTAACAACAACAACAACCACATGAGTCCTAGAATGGCCCTGTAGGATAAGCACTGCACCACAAGGTCGGTTTGAACCACAAGATTGGTCGCTATTAGTGGGAACCAACTCGACGACACTTAATAACAATAACAGCCACCTCATTAGTCCTGATGTGGTGCTCTAGGATAAGCACTGGATTGCTAACCATAAGGTAGCAATTCCAACTTACCAGCCACTCCTTGGAAACCCTATACAAGGGTCGCTATAAGTTGGAACTGAGTTGATGGCACTTAAAAACAACAGAAATGATAGTTCTGGGGTGGCTCTGTAGGATAAGTACTAGACTGCTAACCATACGGGCCATGATTCAAGCCCATCAGTCACTCCTTACCAACTCTATGACATTTAACAACAACAGCACTAATTTTATTTAGAGTCCCTAAGCAGAGTCCTGGTATGACGCTGTAGGATAAACACTGGACTAGTAGCTGCAAGGTCAGCGGTTCAAACCCATTAACTGCTCCTAGGAATTGTCTGTGCATCTGAACTGATTCAATGGCACATAACAACACAAGCAGTTTTATTTCAATTCCCTGTGTGCTGCAAAAGGAGCCCGGGATAAACAGTTGGCTGCTAAGCAACAGGCTTCGCCACTTAGAGGGAGGAACCTGGCAGTCTGCTTCCATTACGCAGCCTTGGGAAGCGATGGGCTTCAAAGTCAACTATGAGTGAGAATCAATCTATGAAAAGGAGTTTGGTGTTTTGGTTAAGTGGCACAATGGGATTAACAGGCTTGACTGCTAACAGAAAGGTTAGAGGTTCGAGTCAACCCAGAGGCACCTTGAAATAAAGGACTGGTCAAAAGATCAGCCTTTGAAAAATCTGCGGGCAGTTTTCCTCTCACATAGATGGGGCTGCCTGCATTAGTTGGTTACCATAACTCAATGGTAACTGGTTTATTAGTGACACTGGAAGATGGTTTCTTTCTTCTTTCTTCTTCCCTTCCTTGTTTTCCCTTTTTACTTTTACTTTTCTCTCTCAGGGAGCATAGTGGCTCTGCATGATAAGCAATGGGCTGAGAATCATAAGGTCAGCAGATTGAGCCCACCAGTTGCCTCAGAAACCCTATACAGGGTAGCTTTACAGCACTTAACAACAACAATTTCCCTCTTAAAATATCTTTTTTTCTTATCATTGTTGTTGTTGTTGTTGTTATGTGCCGTGGAGTCAGTTCCGACTCATAGCGACCCTGTACAGGGTTTCTGAGGCTGTAAATCTTTACAGGAGCAGAAAGCCTCATCTTTCTCCCGCGGAAGAGCTGGTAGTTTCAAACTGCTGACCTTGCGGTTGGCAGCCTGACTAGTATAGATGCTGTCAATTTCCACACAGAATAACCCCATATGACAGTAAAACTGCTCCCTAGGGTGTTTTAAGCTCTAATCTTTTTGGGAAGAGATTCCCAGGTCTCTTCTCCCAGGGAGCCACAGGTTCAGAGTGCTTTATAAACTGTGTAGTTGTTATTGTTGTTAGGTGCCATTGAGTCGGTTGCCACTCATAGTGACCCCTATGTACAATAGCACAAAACACCGCCCAGTCCTGCATCATCCTCTCAGTCATGATGCTGAGGCCCATTGTTACAGCCACTGTCAATTCATCACCTAAGGATCTTCCTCTTTTCCCCTGACCCTCTACTTTACCAAGCATGATGTCCTTCTCCAGGGACTGCTCCAATCTGTGTTCAAAGTAAGTGAAATGAATCTTGTCATTATTTGCTTCTAAGGGACATTCTAGCTGTACTTCCAAGACAAATTTGTTTGTTCTCTTGGCAGTCCATGCTGTATTCAATATTCTTTGTCAACACCATAATTCAAATGCATCCATTTTTCAGTCTCTCTTATTCATTGTCCAGCTTTTGAATGCATAGGAGATGACTGAAAATACCATCACTTGGGTCATGCACACCTTAGTCCTCAAAGTAACATCTATGCTTTATAACACTATAAAGAGATCTTTGTTGCAGATTTGCCCAATGCAATGCATCTTTTGAGTTTTTGATTGCTACTTTCACGCACATTGATTGTGGATTCAAGTAAAATGAAATCCTTGACAATTTCAATATTTTCTCCATTGATAATGATGATTTTGTTTTCTGTATGTTGAGGTGTTATCCATACAGAATCCTTTGATCTTCATTAGTGAATTCTTCAAGTCCTTTATGCTCTCAGTGAGCAAGGTTGTGTCAGCTGCATGTCACAAGTTGTTAATGAGTCTTCCTACAATCCTGAGGCTATTTTCCTCTTCATATAGTCCAGTTTCTTGGTTTACTTGCTCAGCAAAAAAACTGAATAAATATGGTGAAAGACTCCCTTTCCCCACTTTCATCCACACACTATCCTCTTTTTCTGTTTAAATAACTACCTCTGAATTTATGTACAGAGCCATGGTGTGGCTCTGTAAGATAAGCATGGGATTGCTCACCATAAGGTTGGCAGTTCACCACTTGCTTCTTGAAAATATACAGGTCACTATGAGTCAGAACTGACTAGATGACACTTAACAACAAGTTTATGTACCGTTTCCCCATGAGCACAATTAAGTATTTTGGAATTCCTATTCACTATTATCCATAATTTGCTATGATTCACTCAGTCTAATGCCTTTGCATAGCATTAAAACACATAGCATAGCATTCTCTGCTTTCAGACAGGATTCATCTGATATCTGCAATGATATATCTCATTCTAACTCTTCTTCATTTTT
>NW_006408519.1:22362962-22392588 GCF_000296735.1 Chrysochloris asiatica | reverse complement strand
GCCTGACAACAACAACAACTCTTCTTCTGAATCCAGCTTAATTTCTGGCTGTTCTCTGTCGATGTGCTGCTGCAATTCTTTTTGAATTATTTCAGCAAAATTTTATTCGCGTGGTATATTAATGATAAGGAGCTCTGGTAGCATAGAGGTTACAAGTCAGGCTGCTAACCTCAAGGTCAGCAGTTCGAAACTACCAGGTGTTCTGTAGGAGAAAGATGAGGTGTTCTGCTCCCGTAAAGATTTACAGCCTTGGAAATGCTGTACAGGGAACTGACTCCATGACACACCACCACGACATTAATGATACTGTTTGATCATTTCCTCATTCTGCTGGGTCACCTTCCTGTGGCATGAACATGAATATGGATCTCTTCCAGTTGTTTGGTCAGGTAGCTGTGTTCCAAATTTCCTGGCATAGAGTGAGCACTGTCAAAGCTGCATTTTTTGTTGAAACATTTCATATCAGATTGTGTCGATTCCTGGAGCCCTGGTTTTTTGTTGTGGTGATTTCAGTGAAGCTTGAACTTCTTTCTTCAATACCATTGGTTTTTGATTATTTGCTATCTCTGAAAATGGCTGAGCATGTACCAATTATTTTTTAGTACAGTGAATATATGTATCCCTCCCATTTTCTTTCATTGCATCTCTCGTCACTCAGTATTTTGCCCATAGGGTCTTTTAATATTCAAATTTGAGACTTGATTTTTAAAATTTTATTTTTGTTCTTTCAGGGTGTTTTAAGCTGTCATTTGAGAAATGCCAACCATATTCTTCTTTTTTAGTTGTCTTACTCCAGGTCTTTATACATTTCATTATAATACTTTGTCCTTGAGAACTGTCCTTTGAAATCTTATGTTCAGCTTATTTACTTCAACGTTTCTTCCATTTGCTTTAGCTTTTCTATGTCTATGAGCAAGTTTCAGGGTGTCTTCAGACATCTGCTTTGTTCTTTTCTTTCTCTGTTGTCTTTTTAGTGAACTTTTCCTTTGGATGTCATTCCACAACTTGTCTGGTCGTCAGTCATTAGTGCCTAATGTGTAAAGTCTCTTGTTACCATGATCTCTAAATTTAGGTGCAATATACTTAAGGTCATATTCTAGCACTGGGAGAGTTGTTTGAAGTTTCTTCCACTTCAACTTGAGTTTGTATATGGTCTGGTCTGCAGTTGGTCCAGGGCCTTGTTGTGACTGATGATACTGAGATTTTCCATCTTGTCTTTCCACAGATGTAGTCACTTTGCTTCCTGTGTATTCCATCTGGTGAGGTCCATGTGAAAAAGGGTATTTGTGCTGAATGAGCTGTTGTTCTTGCAAAGTTTCATTATCAAGGCTATACTTTCCAGCCACCAGTC
Source organism: Chrysochloris asiatica (assembly GCF_000296735.1). Classification (NCBI taxonomy): domain Eukaryota; kingdom Metazoa; phylum Chordata; class Mammalia; order Afrosoricida; family Chrysochloridae; genus Chrysochloris; species Chrysochloris asiatica. The sequence continues at coordinate 22,391,237 of NW_006408519.1, read as the reverse complement.
CTTCTTCTGTTTTTCCAACTTTGACGTTCTAGTCACCACTAATTATCAATGCATCTTAATTGCATGTTTGATCAATTTCAGAGTGAAGAAGTTGGTAAAAATATTAAATTTCTTCACATTTGACATTGTTGGTTGGTGTGTGGATTTGAATAATAGTTGTATTATCCTATCACAGACAACGTTGAAGTTCAGGAAAGATCTTGAAATGCTATTTTTGAAGATGAATGTAATGTCATTCCTCTTCAATTTGTTTTTTCCCAGCATAGTAGACCATATGATTGTCCGATTCAAAATGTTCGATACCAGTGAATTTCAGTCATTAATGCTCAGGAGTGTGCTGTTGTTGGCTGTTGTTGTTAGGTGCCATTGGGTCAGTTCTTACTCGTAGTAACCCTATGCACAACAGTTGAGAACGTGCCACAGTCCTGTGCTCGCCTCACAATTGTTACAATGGAGCCCATTGCTTCTGCCACTGCGCCAATCCATTTCATTGGGGTCCTTTTTTTTTTGCTGACCCTTCACTTTACCAAGTATGCTGTCTCTCTCCAAGGACTGGTCCCTTCTGATAATATGTCCCAAGTATTGAAAGATAAGTCTGGCTCTCCTGACTTCTAAAGAGTATCCTGGCTATACTTCTTCCAACACAGACTGGTTTGTTCTTCTGGCAGTCCATGGTACTTTTAATATTCCTTTCCAACACCATAACACAAATGCATCAATTTTTTTTTTAAGTTTTTATTGTGAATTTTGTGATTGTTTATATGGGAGAACATTAGCTTTGCATTCATCCTATCGTATTTCGTTTCATTGCCATGATTACAATTCCCTCCATGCCTCATCAAACAACCAAAGGGTACACCCTGCAAGCCTGCCCCCCAGCCATCAGCACACAGCCCCTTTCCTTCCCTGACTTCAGAGTCCCTAGCCGCTCCATCTCTCCACGTCATCATCTCTGCCTCCATCTCTGGCATCACTGCTTCTCTGGATAGGGTCCCACACTCTGCTCTGCTCCCTCAATGGTCCCAGGGACCTCCTCTCCTGGACTGCAAACTCAACCACTCCCCTCCTTTTGTTATAAAATGTCTACCTTCACATTTGTAACTCTCACAGTCAGTCCTGATAGCAATTATTCACTATTGTACCACATGAGTGCTAGCCCCATCTCCTTTCATCAGACCCACCCAGACAGATTGGATACTAACTCAGTGGAGACTCTACTGTCCTCTGCACCCTCTGGAACTAGGCTCCCTCTTGAAAGCTTGTAAGCCAGTCACTTCTTGCCTCAAATGCATCAATTCTTCTATAGTCTTCCTTATTCACTGTCCAACTTTCACACATGTATCAGGTTATTGAAAATACCATGGCTTGGGTCAGGCGTACCTTAGCCCTCAAACTGACATCTTTGCTCCTCAACACTTGTGTAGGTCTTGTGCAGCATATATCAATATAGGTAGTATACTAAAAAAAAAAAGGTGTTGCTAGCTGTCCTAACTAGGATACACATTGCAGGGGATGGTTCACAATCATTTCATCAAAAGCCCACAGTGGAGAGATGGTTACTCCAACCACACAGCTATCTTTATTTCCAATGGACACCACAGGTTAAAGCATTAGCACAATGTTATAATATAGTTTTCACTGATGAAACCATTTGTATTCAAGGTATGTAGATTGGCTAGAAATATTATAAATATAATAGAAATGCTTCTGGTGTTTGCCTAGATCACAACAGTCCAGGAAACTAGGCTGTCTGGACTCTTCACAGAGGTGCCTGGAGAGTAACTCTGAAACTGTCCACTGTCGCAGTTGATTCTGAAACTGCCTGAGTCGTCCTCTAGGGTGAACGAGGCCGTTGTCTTTAAGTATGGCCACATTTTGATTTCTTTAAAGGTGTGCTCATGGCAACAAAGGGAACAAAGACCTGAGACTCCATCCAGTGTATAGAACAGAACGTGTGATTGATTTTGTTTCTTTGCTAATATTCATCATATGAGCGGAAGAATTTGATATGAGGCATGCTTCCAATAGAACCGGGTAGCAAACTTCTACCATCCTTCTTCAACGCAGGATGTGTGGAGCAGCAGTATTGAGGCCACCTGGGAGTTTGTTAGAGATCCAGAATTATCCCAGACCTAATGAAGCAGAACTTGCATCTTAATGGGCTCTCCAGGTGACTCACATACACACTAAAGTTTGAGCCACACCTCTCAGACTTCACCTATCTCGAACTTTCAGTAGTTATTGATACCAAAATGAATCTAATCATTGTAGAGCATGAAATTGGCTTAGGCCAATTTGCAACAGAAAGCAAGAATGAGAATTTCCAAGGATTCTATGTTGTGGGTCTTTTGTGAGGAGTTTCAAAAGAAGAGAGGAAGAGAAGCAGGCAGGGAAACAAAGTTCCACGGACATTACAAACTCAGACAACTGCATGGACAAGACCCACCAGGGGACAAGGAAAGGGGGACTAACAGGAACTACTGTGAACTAAAGAATTCACGCCACTTTCCCAAACCACTGTTACTGTGCAGGAGGCTTGGTCCAGTGCTACCAGAACTTCTGATGCTTTTCAGAAGCCCTGAGTATATACATTTTAACGGAAAATTAGCACACTAGACCAAGTTTCATTTTATCAATTAAGAACAGCAGCTAAGTCAGTTACTATTCCTTAAAAGGGTCCGTGGCAAGTTGCTTCTCTGTGTCTTTCTAGTAGTATATTCCTTTCACTGGTTATTATTAGGGAATATGTAATTTCCCAAATCTATCAGAATAGTAATGATGTGCTTGGGAGATCTGAGTCAAAGGCTCTGAGATTATGTTAATTTCAGTTGGAGATGATGCCTTTGGAAAGCCAGACTCCTCCGGCATTGTGATGGAGACTTAGTTCACTGACAAGTTCAGCAACTGGGAAACTATGCTGTCTGAGCAGGGGCCACTATAAGTTTTGGAACTTGGTGCTACATAACTGGGTTGAGAGTTGCGGTGTCTGATTTTTAGAGTTGTGTTTTTTTGTGAAGATACACAGCTTGAGAGGGTGAGTGTGATGGGGGTAAGGTGCTTAGAACTCACAGATGAACATTGAACTGCTTTCTTGCTAAGTTGAATAATTTTCCCAGTGTTATTTAAAGACCAACTGCTTTAGATTTTCTTGGGAGTACATTTTTCAAATGCAGAATCTCAGGCCCTATGTCAAATCTAAATAAAAATGCCTGGGAATAGCATCAAAGCATGTTTACTGAATGTTCCAAATGACTTTTGTATATTGAAATTGTAGACCTATAATTCTCAGTGAGGAATCCTGGTGTGGTGCTGTGGGTTAATGCATTGGACTGCAAGATTGGTTTGAACTGCAGCGTTGCTTATTCAAGTTCACCGGCTGCTCCTTAGAAACCCTATTCAGGGTTGCTATGAGTCAGAACCAACTCGACAGCACTTAACAACAACAATACCTCAGTGAGATGAAGTAAGGTGTTGCTTATTCTCCTTTTCTACTGAAGATAGAATGAAAGTACTTTATCTGTCACAAAGAGAATTAGAGTGTAGAACATGCCAATGGCATTGGGATGTTTCTAAGAGGTGTTGTGCCAGGGAGTTAACCATAACTTAGACCCGCAATGTGCTAATAAGCCAGTTCTCTGGGGAGGTGCTGGGGTGCATGGTCAGAATGTTCTGATTTGTAGCAATTGCCATTTCAGTGGTGTGGTACCCATTTCAAGAGACCAATGTGGTCTGATTGACTAGAGCTGGGAAGAAATGTTCAGAGAGCATATGCTCTCCAGAGCCTGTGCTAGCCATTCCAACACATTACAGAAGAGTCCTTCTCAATATGGTTCTACAGGAAAACATCAGCGCCGTGAACAATGGCAATGGTATATAATGGAACAACATAATGTATTGTTAACCAACTAGAAATTTGATACGAAACTCCAGCATATTGTTCTAGACAACTGGGCCAGACCAAGTGGAATGCTTATATGCCTAAATGAAGCAACATGTTAACGTATATACAAATCATTTGCGGATCTTGTTAAAATGCAAATTCTGATTCAGTAGGTTTTAGGGTGGGGCCAGAGATTCTACATTTGTAACAAGGTACCAGGTGAGGCTGAAGATGCTGGTCCTTAAACCACACTTTGACAACTGCTCTGGTGCTGTGCCACTACTCATCTGTCAGTTTGTCGTACTGTGGTGTCTTGTGAGTTGCTGTGATTCTGGAAGCTATGCCACTGGTATTTTAAATACCAGCAGGGTCATCCATGGTGGACAGGTTTCAGATGAGCTTCCAGATGAAGACAGACTAGGAAGAAGGAGAGATGAACTACTTGCGAATATTCAGTCGCTGAAAATCTTATGAATAGCAGAGAATCACTGTCAGATATAGTGCCAGAAAATGAGCCCCTCAGGTTGGAAGGCACTCAAAGTGCGACTGGGGACGAGCTGCCTCCTCAAAGTAGAGTTGACCGTGATGATGAGAATGGAGTAAAACCTGTGGGACCTTCATTTGCTGATGGGGCACAACTCCAAATGAAGAGAAACAGCTGTAAACATCCATTAATAAACAGAACATATTATGTACAAAGTATGAATCTAGGAAAACTGGAAATTGTCAAAGATGAAATGGAATGCATAAACATCAATATCTTAAGCATTAGTGAGCTGAAATGGACTAGTATTGGCCATTTTGAATCTGACAACTGTATGGTTTACTATGCCAGGAATGACAAATTGAAGAGGAATGGTGTTGCATTTGTCATTAAAAAGACATATCAAGATCAGTCATGAGGTACAACACTGTGATAGGATAATATCAATGCCCCTACAGGGAAGAACAGTTAATACCACTATTATTCAAATTTACACACCAACCACTAAAGCCAGTGAGGATGAAATTGAAGACAACTACCAACTTCTTCGATCTGAAATTGATCAAATATGCAATCAAGATAAATTGATAATCACTGGTGATTGGAATGCAAAGGTTAGAAACAAAAAGGAAGGATCGGTAGTTAGAAAATATGGCCTTGGTAATAGAAATGAAGCTGGAGATATCTTGATAAAATTTTGCAAAACCAATGATTTGTTAATTTCAAATACCTTCTTTAGACAGCATAAGAGACGATTATACACATGGACTTCACCAGATGGAATACATAGAAATCAAATTGACTACATCTGCGGAAAGAGACGATGGAAAAGTTCCATATCATCAGTCAAAACAAGGCCAGGGGCAGATTGTGGAAGAGACCGCCAATTGCTCATATGCAAATTCAGACTGAACCTGAAGAAAATGAAAACAAATCCACTAGAGCCAAAATATAACCTTGAATATATCCCACTTGAATTTAGAGATCATCTGAAGAACAGATTTGATACATTAAACACTAAAGAGGGAACACCAGAAGAGTTGTGGGATGACATCAAGAACATCATACAGGAAGAAAGCAAAAAGTAATTAAGAAGACAAGAAAGAAGGAAAAGGTCAAAATGGATGTCAGAGGAGACACTGAAACTTGCTCTCCAGCGTAGAGATGCTAAAGCAAATGGAAGAAATGAAGAGGTACAAGAGCTGAACAGAAAAGTTCAAAGGTCAGCTAGAGAAAACAAAGTAAAATATTATAACAAAATGTGCAAAGATCTGGAGTTAGAAAACCAAAAGGGAAGAACATGGTCAGCTTTTCTCAAGCTGAAGAAAATATTCAAGCCTCGGCTTTCATTATTGAAAGATTCTCTGGGCAAATTATTGAATGATGCAGAAAGCATCAGAAGAAGATGGAAGGAATACACAGTCACTGTAACAAGAGGAAATGGTTGATGTTCAACCGTTTCAAGAGGTAGCATATGAACAAGAGCCAATGATACCAAAGGACGAAGTTTAAGGTGCATTGAAGGAATTGGCAAAGAACAAGGCACTAGGAATTCATGCATACAAATTGAAATCTCTCAACAAAGTTAAGTGGCCCTGGAGGCACTCACTCATCTATGCCAAGAAATTTGGAAGACAATTGGAAGAGATCCGTATTTGTGCCCATTCCAAAGAGAGGTGACCTAATGGAATGCAGAAATCATCGGAAAATATCTTTGATATCCCATATGAGTAAAGTTTTACTAAAGGTGATATAGAAACGGCTGCAAGCAACATTGACAGAGAACTTCCAGAGGTTCAAGCCAGATTTAGAAGAGGACGTGGAATGAGGGATATCATTGCTGACATCTGATGGATCTTGGCTGAAAGCAGAGAATACCAGAAAGGTGTTTACCTGTGCTTTATTGACTACACAAGCCCTTCGATTGTGTGGATTATGACAAGTTATGGACAACATTACCAAGTATGATTATTCCAGAACACTTAATTGTGCTCATGAGGAACCATAGACCAAGAAAGCACTTGTTCGAACAGAACATGGGAAAACTGTGAATGCTTTAAAATCAGGAAAAGTGTGCAACAGGGTTGTATTCTTTCAACATACTTATTCAACCTTTATGCTGAGGAAATAATCCAAGAATCTGGGTTCTGTGAAGAAAAATGTGACACCAGGATTGGAGGAAGACTCACTAACAACCTGCAATAGCCAGATGATACAGCCTTGCTTGCTGAAAGTGAAGAGGACTTAAAATACTTACTGATGAAGATCAAAGACCATAGCCTTTGGTATGTACTGCATCTCAATGTAAAGAAAACAAAAATTCTCACCACTAGACAAATAAACAACATTATTATCAATGGAGAAAAGATTGAAATTGTCAAAGACTTCACTTTTCTTGGATCAACTATCAATACTCATGAAAGCAGCAGCCAAGAAATCAAAACGATGTATTGCATTAGGCAAATCTGCTGCACAAGACCTTTTAAAAGTGTTGAAGAGCAAAGATGTCAGCTTGAGGACTAAGATGCACCTGACCCAAGCCATAGTATTCTCAGTAACGTCGTATGCATGCAAAAGTTGGACAGTGAATAAGGAAGATTGTAGTAGAAATGATGCATTTGAGTTATGGTTTTGAGGAGAATATTGAAATTACCGTGTGCAGCCAAAAGAACCAATAGATCTGTGTTGGAAGAAGTGCAGCCAGAGTGCTCCTTGGGAGGCCAGGATGGCCAGACTTTGTCTCTCATATTTCGGACATATTGTCAGGAAGGACGAGTCACTGGAAAAGGATATCATGTTTCTTAATATGGAGGGTCAGAGAAAAAGAGGAAGATCTCCAGTAAAATGGATTGGCAAAGTGACAGCATCAATGGGCTCAAGCGTGACAACAATTGTGAGGTTGGCCCAGGACCGGGCAGTGTTTCCTTCTGTTGTCCATAGGGTTGCTATGAGTTGGTACCAACTTGATGTCACCTAACAACAACAACAACAATAACATCTATGGTGCTTTAGGATAAGCACTGGACTGATAACAACAAGGTCGGCGGCTGAAACTCACCAGCCACTCCTTGAAAACCTTATACAGGGTCTCTATGAAACTGAACCATCTTGACAACACTTAGCAACAACAAGCCTAGAGACAAAGCAAGTTGACTTACTTTGCCTCTTCCCTTTGAATCCTAATGAAAGCCTCAAGACAGCTACTCCAAGGGTCAAAAAGCTATGCCCTAACGGACACAGAAGAAATGAGGCTGGAGAGCTTTTCTCACTAGAAAAGCCATCCAGGAATTTGTCCAGTCAGTGCAGCAATGTTCTTCCTCAGGGATGGAGTAACTAGTGGTGGGATGGGGTCGACCTCTGTCACATGTTGTAGTTGGGTTTCTTCAATCAATTCTGACTCATAGTGACTCATGAGACCCATGAGTAGAACTATAGGGTTTCTTTGGCTCTAATCTTTATGGGAGCGAATTGCTCTCTCCAGTGAAACAACTGGGTGGCTTCAAGCCATCAAGCTTTCAATTAGCAGTTGGGTGTTAAACCTTTGTACCACCAAGGGTCCCATAGAGACCAAACTCAGAGAACAATTTGCTACCATGGAGGATCATGAACCAATGGTGACTGAAATCTACGTTCCTAGAGTTGATTGCAGACATAATGAATCCGTTTCCCATAACGATTATATGAGACTGGAGGATTAGGGCATCCACTGACGTTGCAGGTCCTGCCTGCTGTAACTCTTTTAGATGGACCACTTTAGGATTTCTAAAACACCTTGGAAGAATTAGGACTTTGTTTTTGGGGCCAAGAATGCCAACTAGCTTAGCAACAACACACTAAATCTCTCCTTTAGGAGCAGCAATAGTGTTCTTGAGCATTCCTGGGCATTGTTAAGCATCTTAGTACATATTTTATCTACTTTTCCCCCAAATCTCCCACCAAACCTGAAGAGAATTATTGTCCCATATTCAAATGAGAAGGTCAGAATCAAGCAGGTAATAGAATGTGTTGAGGTCTGAGACTGCAGCAGTCAGAATTCAAACCCAAGTCTGTTTTGTCCTATTTGCTTTTTATCTGAAATTATTTGGGAATAAGGGTTATGCAGTGCTTTGTTTCTTGGGACTCTAAGTACTGTGAAACATGTAAAGAAAAAAATTTAAATTCTCATTATGTATATATATTTCTGGGTTCATATAAGCTGATGTGTTACAAATAATTGTAATACTGTTGTTGTTAGGTCCTGCTGAGTCAGTACCAACTCACAGTGCGGTTATAAACAACAGAATGAAACACTGTCCTGTCCTGAGTCAATCTCACAATTTTTGCTACACTTGAGCCATTGCTGCTGTCTCTGTGCCAATCCATCCTGGTGGGGGTCTTCCACTTTTTCACTGACCCTCCACTTTACCAAGCATGATGTTCTCCAGAGACTGGTCACTCCTGACAATATGTTAAAGTATGAGAGATGAAGTCTGGCCATCCTGGCTTCTAAGGAGCATTCTGGTTGTACTTCTTCCAGCATAGATTTGTTTGTTCATTTGGGGGTCCATGGTACTATTTTCTCCTCAAGCACTATAATTTAAATGCATCAAATTTTCTATGGTCTTCTTTATTCATTGTAATACTACTTCGTAATTGTTACATTATGTTCAATGTGCAACTGATAAAATCTATTAATGATGTAAAAGAAAATGTGTATGTGGCTAGGTAGGAGAATACTCAGAAAGAAATCAACAAACCCAATTGAAGAATGGATTTGAAGACGTTTTGTGAATTTTGATGGGCACAGGATTGAACGACATTTAAAGGTCTAAAAAGTGCCTTCATCTAGCCACAAGTTTGGGTCAAGTCACATAGGAGATGTCCTTCTGTGACGCCCACCCTTCCTCACAGCCTATGAGTGTGGGCTGAGCTCAGAGAAGACCTGGAATGACTTTATGTGGCTCAAAGAGAAGCCTGCTTGACTCCAGCAGACCTCAAACCCAAAGAACCAAGGGTACTCAGGAAAGAGAGCTAGACTCTCTATGCTTTCAAAGGAGATTAATTTCCACAAGCACCAACAATACTCCTGCTTCCATCTCTGATTAGAGTAGATGTCTAATTATCCTGTCCTGTTTAGGACAGGGCACTGGTACGGAGAGAGGGTTTCCCTAGATTCTCTACATGTTATGAGGTCAGAGAGAGATACAGGTGTTTTAAATGAGAGTCAGCTCTATCCACTGCTAACTTTGATTAAGTGTTTTGACAATGTTGCTGGTAACCCATTAATCATTTCTCTCTCCTTCCTGGAAAAACTTGTCTCCAACGATAATGGCCAACATACCCACTCTCCTCAAACTCTTTATGGCTTCCAGATAGTTATGTGATTCATTTTGCCAAATCAAATTTGAGACGAAGTCTGTTGTGAGGTGTGATACAGTGAATATTTCATGTGTCTTTTAGCCTTAGTCTTTGTGAACTCCTAACAAACTACTTTTTCTTGATGGGTTTGGGTAAGAAAAGGTAGGGAATGTGCTGATGAATTTTGATTCAGTTGTGAGTGATTATTAACAGGGCTAAATGTGATTGGTCAATTTTGTCATCCAGCTGGGTATAAAAGGAGCCATTGCAGACACAGAGGGTGGGGGTGCATGTTACCACCCTCAAAGAAGAAGATCCAGGAGTAAAGCTCATCCTTTGGACTCCAAGATCCTGAAGACAGAATTGTAACACCTGAGGAGCAGCAACAACATAGTCCAAGGCAGAGCAGTGGACTTCGTGGCCCATGGAGCAAGTAAAATTGAGTGACTTTGGGCAGGAGGCTTGTTTGCAGAGTGGGACACCTCTAGGCACTTAACTGGGGAGCTAAGTTTGCTGACCCATGAGCAAGAGCCCAACACCTTTAGACTGAGGCTTAGGGTGGAGCAGTGTGCCCCTTGAACATTTATCAGCAGTATTAAAGGAGTTTTTGCATTGCTGGAGCTGGACACAGGCCAGACTCAGGGCCAGAGACTGAGGAAAGGCTGTCCTGACTGAAGAAGAATGCTCTGAACATACTAATCTTGAGTTGTACCCCTGAGTGTGGCGTCTGCGTTCTGCGTGGCTATTACAACGAATTATCAAGCTGAGCTGAGGAGCGTGCTTAGGCTTATTTTTTGCAGGAGGCTTTGGCAAAGTGTTCATTCCTGATGAAGAGAGATGCTGCATCAAGAAAGGCCTCTACTCTAAGTTCTATCCTGCTGGTGGTCTTGACGATGTGAACACGTGTTACCTGGAGCGGCAACAGCTATCACCAAATGATGAGAAAAAGAGACTGAGGATGAGAAGCCAGATGTCAAGGATGTCAGCCTGGAAGGAGGTACAGTCCCGGGTCTTAGGTCATCATTAAGCTGCGGACACAACTCTGGTTTACTTTTGGCTTAAGCCATCACTGTGATTCTGCTACTTTCTGTTCAAAATATTTTAATGGATATATAAATTATGTAATCTTTCTGAGCCCAAATAGTCTCATCCAAAAAAGGAGGCTATTACCACCTAGGACAGTTTGAGGTAATTAAATGATTGAATCTATTTAGGCCATCTGACATAATGCCGGCCTCAAAGTAAGTGCTCAATATGTTTTAGTTAAATGTGAAGAAAAATTGGGAGTGCTAAGCATTGCTTTCTGCCAAATGTGAATGTGGCCACAGCTATTTGTAGAATATGGATGGGTATTCTACAAAGTATTGCATGTCGAATGTAGATGCAGGACAAGAATGTAGAATAGAATATAAAAATTGCCACAGCTCTCTAATACAGAGCATAAATAGTGCAATAATATTTTTGCTTTCCTTTTACTGCTTTATATTATTACTTGATAGTACATAAATATGATGTGGGTATAAATGTGCATGCCTACAGATATATTTTTTTCCTCCTAAATCCTTTTCAATGCCTTTAGGAAAGTGACAATTTCCCCCTTCTCTGAGAAGGCAGATTTACCAGGGGAGAGTTTAAAGACTCGGAAAGCAGTCTGATGGCTTACACTAGCTAGCCATTTAAGAGTTCGTTCTACATCTGTCTAGGCTGGTTTAATCCTCATCGTATCAGATTTTCCTGGTAACATTTTCCAAGTATTTATAGCTTCAGCAAACCAAAAACTTCACCAGAACCTTGTGCAGGATGTTCACTGATCTAATATGAGAGTATTGTGAGACCATTTCCCTCCCAGATGGGAAAGCGTCCTCGCTGGTGAAGCTGTCTACCCTTTGCTTCCCTTCTCTTTGTCCCTTCAGAAATGGCTGCTCTCACAGGCTCTTGGGTGGTTGCTGAAATTGACTTTATTTTTCTGCTTCTTAGGAAGCAATCAAGTTGTCTATGAAAATCATCTTCCACTGTCAGGCCAACAATGGCTCCTGCCGGCGCTTCTCTGTCTTCAAGTGGAATTCAAAAGGCATCAGTCTCCTCCAATTCCATAGGGGAAGAAAGGCACTGTAGCTTTGCTCCTCGAGTGTGTGAGCAGAGGACCCTGTGGTTTCTTTCTTTCTCAGGAAAGTGTGCAAAAGGGCCCTTCCTCACTGGGACACTTCCAAGAGTGGTGGAATCAACAGCTTCTTATGTTTCCTCCTCTTTGTCTTTTGTAGCACAGGAGTCCTGGTGTGGTGCTGTGGGTTGATGCGCTCAACTGCAAAGTTGGTTTGAACCGCAAGGTAAGTAGTTCAAGCTCACCAGCTGCGCCTGGGAAACCCTATATAGGGTCACTATGGGTCAAAACCAACTCGAAGGCACTTAACTACTACAACAATAACAACATATACATTTGTTTGGTGGTGCTGTAGGATCAGCACAGGACTGCTAACCACAAGGTCAGCAGTTCAAAACCACCAAGTGCTCCATAGGAAAAAGATGAGGCTTTCTGCTCTTAAAAAAAATTTTAACTTTGGAAAACCAATACAGGGTGGCTATGAGTTGGAATGGACTCTATGGCAGCTGTCTATTTTTTTGTCAAAATATATTTACACTTCAAGATGCAGAAATTCATGTCTTTGGTACAGGAGGCTGTGGCCTAGCTGGAGCTGAATTGTTCACTGCACTTGCTATGCGGACCGACGTCACCCCATACGACATCTCACTACATTCAGAACCAAAACACTGCTCAAAGTACAGCTTTCACAAGTAGAAGCAGAGATGTAGCAGGCACTTTCCAGAATATTCTGGAATATATCTTGTCAAGAAAAGCCCCTCCTTCAAGAGTGGCAGTGAAACACAAAAATGAACTTGATTTCTGCTTCTGCCACTTACTGGTTACTCAAATCTCTATGAACCTCAGTTTCATTTGTAAACTGGGTGTTTTAATAAAACAAGCCTCATAGAAATGTGTGTACGGCTTAGGTGAGATAATGTAAAATACATGGCAAAAATTCAATAAAGGTTAAGCACTATTTTCATTTTCACTGCTCTACTGTCAGGTTGTTGTCTGGTGATGGTCTGCAGGTTGCTATGAATACTAGAAGCCATGACCTTAGGTGCTAATACCAGCAGGCTACCCATGGTGGACAGGTGTCAGTAGAGTTGACAGACTAAGGCAGACTGAGAAGAAAGGTGTGGTAATCCAGTTCCAAAAATGTCTCAATGAAAACCTAATGGGAGCACAACAGAATATTGTCCAGTACAGTGGTGAGTCAAAAAGAATTGGTATACAAAATCATAGAAATTTTTATTTAGCAAAATTATTAAAATGTGAAGCGATTGTTTCTCAATGTACCCCATATCTAGGTGTATGTGGTGCTCCTGAAGGTGTTTTCCATCACTCTAACCTTTCCCCCCAAAATTCTGCGCTCTTTGATTTATATCAAAATAATTTTTGTCATCCTCATGGGACTCAAATTGTGTTCTTTTTTAAATGTTGAGTCTGGGAACATAAAGTCTGAAGTGAAATAGCATGGATGGGTAAGGTTTCCCAGTGAGATTTCTGTAGACAGACCCTGCTACCCTGGACAAATGGGGATGTTTAGTGTTGTGATGGAAAAAAATTCCTGGGCCCAACTTTCCTGAACCCTTTCTTACTAATGCAGTTTTCCATTTTCTTAACACTTCTTCCTGCTAAGCCCTGTGATCATCCTGTGTCCTTCAAAATAATCTGTCAAGATTACCCTCTGAGAATCCCTCCAAATGGTCATCATAACCTGGGCCTATCTCTCGGCCTTGAATTTAACTGGCCCAGCGGATCCCCTTGGAAACCACGGTTTTGATTGGGTTTTGCTCTCTAGATCGTATTGATAAATCTAAGACTCATCTACAATTATGATTCATTCCATAAAATCATCTTCATTCGCTTTCATCTTGCTTAATAGACAGTTGGAAAAATTAGCTCTTTTAAATTGCTGATCTTCACACAATGCTTTGGCACCCATTAGCTGAAAGCTTGCTGAAGCCAAGATGTTCTCAAATTTAAACTGCCAAGCCCTGTGGGATCTCAACTTCAGTAGCTATCACATTAATGGTCATTTTAGAGTTGTTTTCCACCAGGTTTTAAACTTCAGTCATAGATTCTTCATTTGTTGAGGCTGACAGTCTTCTGTCTCTTAGCTCATCTTTGAGGTCTTTCCTACCTTCCCTAAACCACTTGATCCTCCTAACAACTGCTGTTTGATGTGGGGCAGTCTTCCTGGAAACTTGCTGCAAAGCTTCAAGGATTTGGTAAGATTTCCACTTGAGTGTTGTTAAAAATTGGGTAGTAGCCGTGAACCCAAACATTCTTTTACCATGACATAGCAGTATCGTTTTTCGAAGGGACAAATGAGACATTTGGTACCTTCGAAAAAGGACAATTGTGTTACTGAGAAAATTTGTCTGCAACCATCTACTGATTGCAGAGACATGTTTAAACATTCTTGTAATAAACTTTGCATGTATGAACTAGAACCAGAATAGCAACACTTTTGGACTTACCCTAGTATAGTGTTGGAAGGTGAAGATGGCACAGGATTGGGCAATGTTTCATTCTGTTAGACATAAGGCACCAAGAGTCAGAATCAGTGTGATGACAACCAACCAGTTATTTTCATAGAGTCTTTGCCATTTTCATATAGGCCATTCATCTATTGCTCCTTGGAAGCAAGAAGGTAAAAAACTTCACGTCATGTATTTTGGCCATGTTAGGAGGGACCAGTCCCTGGAGAAGGACATCATGCTCAGTGAAGTAGAAGCTCAGCGATAAAGAGGACCCTACACGCAATGGGTTGACACAGTGGTTACAACAATGGGTTCAAACAGAACGATTGGATGATGGCACAGGACTACTGGGCGATGTTTCTTTCTACTGTACATAGAGTCACTCTGAGCCAGAACCTACTCAACAGCACCTAACAACACTTTGAACAGGAAATAGTCCCATTTTGCTGATGCCCACAATGCTTTACCCACCTGATAAAACGGGTGGCTTGCAATCCCCATCAAGCATCAACTCTCCATCTCCTCTAAGAAGCTGCTATTTCATCAGCAGTTTTCTTCCCAAAGCATGGCCCTCACTGAAGAAGGCAATCTGCCACCTACTAGGAAGTAAAATCCTTCTCACCCAGCTCTGGTGCTCAATAACCCAGTCTGGCTTGCGAGAACATTTCAAACCCTGCAGTCTCCTTGGAGCACAGGTCTTACTGACTTTGTACAAGCCTAACAAGCCTCACATAGTGAAACATTAGACTCAGCAAAGTATTGCTTGGCTTACACTAGATGCATTAGGATTCCCCTTATGGTGAATGTCTTGACTCTGCCTAGTGGTTTCCTAGCAAGTATGTAACTAGAGACAAGAAGAATAGATAAGAGAGAGCTCAAAAAGATATGTGGGGCAGGAAATAGAAAGGATGACCGCGTTAGCTCCTTGCTTAGATATGGTGTTCTTATTCCTTCCCAGGACCTATTTAAAAAACGTCCTCACAATTCAACAGCAGAAGAAAATAGGGAAAAGCCTGAAAACTTCCTTCTGAGAGACTGGTATTTTGTGTGATTTGTTGCATGGTTAAGAATCAAGGAAACGACCATTCTTGTGTCCTATGGAGGCATCCTGTGTAGATGATGGTGGCCATTCAGCTAGACTACGAATGGAAGTGGTGGGTGGTGGTGAGGGCAACAGAAGCATTGGCCCTGAACTTGATCGTGCTGTCTGGTGAGTAGGCTGACTCACAGTGCAGTGCCACCATGCAACAGAACGCAACACTGCCTGACCCCGGCCATCCTCACAATTGTTGCACTGTTGTTGCAGCCACTGTCAAGCCATGTCATTGAGGGTCTTCCTCTTTTTTGCTGACCCTCTACTTTACCAAAAGTAGCATGGTGGGTTGCACATGGGTCTGATAACTGCGAGGTCAACAGTTCAAATCTACCAACTCATCCTCAGGAGAGGCTTTATTGTTCCCTTAGAAATTTATACCGTCAGAAACTCTACACAGAATCCCTGAGTCAGAACCGACTTGTCAGCAAGCAGCATCAGTAGCGCCGGTTACTTTGCCAAGCATGATGTCCTCTCCAAGGACTGGCCCTTCCTTATAACCTGTCCAAAGTAGGTAAGACACAGTCTCACTATCCTCGCTTCCAATTTGTTCTATGTTAAGTGGTGTATGAGTGTTATCACACTGAATTCTTTTTTGAGGAGAGTTGGAGTACCGAGTTCAACTGAGTGCTAGGAGAAGTTTAAGATCCAGAGTCTCAATTTTCTTGTGGCATGAATTTTAAGCCCAGACATATCAGTCTACACTATAACCTTGTTTCCAATTCCTATAGGCAGTGTATTGGTTAGGAGTGAGGGCTTAGAAGCCAGACTCCCTGAGATTTCGATGAAGTATTTTTTGGACAAATGAATTAACCAATCTGGGCTTCCCTCTTCTGGTATATAGAGTGGCAGCACTAAAGACTCTAATTTCACGTAGCTGGGAGGATGAAATGATTTGTTGTTACATGTAGAGCCAGGCCTAACCCATAAAATCTATTATTTTTACTGATTCTCTGTATCAAGGAAACATTCCTTCAATAATACAGTAAGTAACGGATGCTCGAGACAGAGGATAATCGCTCCAGGAAATGCCCCTAACTCAATGGCTTCATGAGGCCAACAGACTAGGTAGCTACAACCTTACATGGATGAGTAAAAACAATCCACATGTGGGGATCCACCAAGATGAGCATCCTGGGAGAAAAGCTGGTTGCTGCTTACTTCAAGCTCTGCTGCTAAGACTCTTCTATGCTTTAGTGATTTCTCACCTGGACTGTTGTAGGGGTCTGGCAAAGCCCTTTCTGCTCATCCATCATGCTTTTACTGTCTATTCAAAATACAGAAGCACATTCATTCCCAACCCCCACCAGCTGTAATTCTCAAACCACCCTCTACTCAGGCAGTTAAACCAGTTTTCTAGTTCATCAGAGAATTCAATTTCAAAGTTTAGTGCCAGCGGTTAAAATACTTACTTCATATATAACTTCCAAGTTTGTGGTTTTAATTCACATTTATGTTTCTGTTCACACTTTGCATTCTTTAATTGATTTATTTCTTAGGTATGCCATCTGTAGATTTTAAGTACTGAGTTTTCACAAATAGCTTTTTTCCCCCTTTCAAAGCTGTTTTGCAAACTATTTCCTTCACCTTATTACATTTAAAGCTGCGCTCTATTCTCATCTTCCTGAGATTAACATTTTTTATGGTGTTACCTTCTTGTATTTTTATCCTAAGTTAGATACTTTCAGGTCTAGGGAAACCCAAGAATAGCTTTTTAAACACAGATATCCTTTGTTGGCTTCCCCTCAGATGGAGACACCAAACTCAAACTCTGATCTGCTTTAGAGAGGGATCTAAGAGTCAGTGGGATAAAAGTTCATTAATTCTTTGGGTTGGTTCGTTGGTGTAGATCCAATTTGTGACTATGAAGTCCCAGACTAGCCTAGAAATGTGGCTATAAATAACTCTTCTTAAAACTTTTTATTGTGAACTGAGCAGATCATCAGTTTTACGTGCCGTGAATCATACACTTCATCTCAATGATTGCAATCTCCTCAAAGCACATGTTGATCCCACCTCCTCCTGCATTTCTTATTTCCACACATCCTTACCCAACCGTTCTGAACAGGGTCCTTGGGTGAAGGCTGCCCTTTTGATTTCAAATGATTGAGCATTCTATGGTGCACAGACCTCACTAGGGTTGTTAAGTGCCACCGAGTCGGTTCAGACTCATAGCAACCATGTATATACGGTTTCCAAGGAGTGGCTCGTGAGCTTGAACCACCGACCTTGCAGTCCGGCTCATTAACCTGTAGCTCCATACCAGAACTTCATTAGTGTTGTATCCACTTTCCCACCCCTACCCCATATAGACCTATCTATTGCTTGGCTGAAAACAGCCATGAGGGGTGAGTTCAGTGGAGACGAACAACTCTGTCTGGTAGCTCAAATATTGGAACTTCTTTGAGAAGGGCCTTTTCCATGGAGCTATATGCAGCTCCTGAAACCCTGCTGTGACACTTTAGGATAAGCACTCGACTTCAAGGGCAATTTGAATTATAAGGTTGGTGGTTCAACCTCACCAGCCACTCCTCAGTCGCTGAGTTGGAACCGATTTGAAGGCATATAACAAGAGCTGGGTGCCTGAGGTCTGTATGTAGTTAATGAATGATTGTTGGATAAGTAAATTCTAAATCCAGGCGTGGCACTTTGGGATAAAGCACTGGATTGCAAGGTCGGTTTGAACCACAAAGTCGGCAGTTCAAACTCTCCAGCCGCTCCCTGGAAACCCTATACAAGGGGGCTTTGGTGTGAGTCGGAATCGACTTGATGGCACTTAACACAGTACGATGGGATCATGTTTAACATGGGCCAGTGAATGAAGAGAAATCGTCTTCCCTTTGACTTCACTTTCTACCTCTGTAATGTCTTGAAAGTGTTGGGATCTATAAGCATGGGAAAAAAATATTTCCCTTAGTCTATAAACATGTTGACTGTATGGAATTTCTATTTTTTCATTTGAGGTGTGATTTTTGGGTGACCAGAGTAAAAGTTTTCTTGACAAAGAAAACAAAAATCCTCACCACTGGACCAATAAACAACATTCTTATCAATGGAGAAAAGATTGAAGTTGTCAAGGACTTCATTCTTCTTGGATCAACTATCAACACTCGCGGAAGTAGCAGTCAAGAGATCAGACGACGTATTGCACTGGGCAAATCTGCTGCACAGGAACTTTTTAAAGTATTGAAGAGCAGAGATGTCAGCTTGAGGACTAGGGTGCGCCTGACCCAGGCCATTGTGTTTTCAATAGCCTCATATGGATGTGAAAGCTGGACAGTGAATAAGGAGGATCGTAGAAGAATTGATGCCTTTGAGTTGTGATGTTGGAGGAGAATACTGAGGGTGCCATGGACTGCCAAAAGAACCAATAGATCTGTTTTGGAAGAAGTGCAGCCAGAGTGCTCCTTGGAGGCCAGGATGGCTAAGCTTTGTCTCTCCTACTTTGGACATGTAGTCCGGAGGAAACAATCATTGGAGAAGGATGTCATGTTGGGTAGGGTGGAGGGTCAGAGAAAAAGAGGAAGACCCCCAACGAGATGGATCGGCCAGGTGGCATCATTGATGGACTCGGGGGTGGCAGCGGTGGTGAGGTTGGCCCAAGATCGAGCATTGTTTCGTTCTGCTGTGCATGGGGTCGCTATGAGTCGGTTCCGACTCGATGGCACCTGACAACAACAACAGAGTGAAAGTACCTCATCTGTGCCACCTGAGAATGTAGGATTAGTCCAGTAGTCTCAAAAATTGTGGTGTATAGGTGAGCTGTAGGTTTTCTGCCCTCTCAGTTCTTTGCTCCAAACAGTCTACTATTACTGGGGGGAAAAAACCATCTTAAGATTCTTTTTACGACTGTAAATCTATCAAGAGCAATGGCTCGCACCTTGGCTGCACATTAGAATCATCTGGGGAGTTTTAAAACTACATTGCTGCCTGGATCCTACCCCAGAATTCTGATTGAATTGGTCTGGGGTGTGGACTGGACATAGCTATTTTTAACATTTCCCCAGTTGATTCTAATGTGCATTCAAGGTTCCAAACTTCTAATATAGAGAATTATTTTAAAATACTAAAAGGCTAGAGCCCCAAACATGGCAGAATACGTTTTACTTTGTCAGTACCACAATTTGCTGAACCGTCCTTCATGTTAAAAGTCGTAACTATAAGGACTATCACTAAAACACTTAGAAGACTAGTTTGTTAAGTGTAAGTGATTAGAGCACCCAGGGAACTCGCTAAATGACGATTCTTTGACCCCAGTGTCAGAGATGCTATTTTAGTAGATCCATTGTAAATTCTAAAATCTGCATTTTTGAAAATGCACCCAAGTGATTCTTGTGCACACTGAAGTTTACAGGAGCCATCTGAAAAAGTGAAAACCGTTTTAGGTAGTTCTAATGGGGCGCACGTCATGTGAGGGTCTTAGGAGCCAGTATCATAGAAGACCTCAAAGCACAGAAATGATGGCATGTCACAATTTTGTTGTATCTCTATCAGGTTTTTTTTTTTTTATTACAAATTAACATTGTTGTTGTTGTTAAGTGCCTTCGAGTCGGTTCCGACCCATAGCGACCCTGTACAGGGTTTCCGAGGGTGTAAATCCTTACGGGAATAGAAAGCCTCATCTTTCTCCCGCGGAGCAGCTGGTAGTTTCAAACTGCTGACCTTATGGTTCACAGCCCGATTCGTAACCACTACGCTACCAGAGCTCCTTACAAATTAACATTAGCAAGACTTAAAAAAAATGTGAGTCCCTTGTATGTTGTCAATCCTATATAAAAGTAGAAAAGTTATTAACGTCAATGAATCTGTTCAAGTCTATAATCTTTCCGTTTAAAAAAAAAAAAAAATTAAAGATTGCTACCAGGTTAAAAAACAACACACCTAGGGTATCTTTCAATTGAAACTTAAAACATAAAATCATATTTGACCCACTCTGGTAGCGCAGTGGTTACGAATCGGGCTGCGAACCACAAGGTCTGCAGTTCGAAACTACCAGCTGCTCCGCGGGAGAAAGATGAGGCAATCTGCTCCCGTAAGGATTTACAGCCTCGGAAACCCTGTTCAGGGTCACTATGGGTCGAAACCAACTCGACGGCACTTAACAACAACAACAACAACATTGTTTTAAAAGAATAGGGGAAAAAAAAGGATGCATCCACTGATGTTCAACAAACTTAACACTCCAGATAGCAAAGTCTTTAAGCCTAAGGACAAGTATACTTTTAGTTTAAGGCCCCAAGCTCCTCCTCGCTTAAGATTCAGTGGGAATTTAGGGAAAGAAAATGTATTACCCAAGCTGGAACTACATCAAAGTGTCCAGTTCACACGTTTTGGCTTGTACTGGTGCCAAGGGATCTAATGTCTGAAGGATCAGGGCCTTCTATTTCCAAACCATTTTAAAGATAATGTCATTACCAGGATTCTGGAGCTTTGATTTAGGTTTTACTTAACTCCTTCCAATTTGCGCTTGAGCCCAGACTAACCAAAGAAAGACCTGACATGGTGATCACACCACAATTAATTCAAACAGCTGCAAAGAAACAGCTACAAATGGAAATTAAGACTAGCGATTTTCCCATGATAGTCAATGATGCTTTGATTGTTCCAAGACTTTCAGTTCTGGTCTTTAAAAGGAAGAGCTCCAGTGAACGTTGGCCACCATCTTTATGTTCTCACAAATTTCCCTGGTCCTTTTTTTTTCTGGTAATAAGTATTCCCTGCTCAACTGCACTTTTCCAAGACTCCCTTCTTGGCCAAAGGATGGGTTTGTAACCACCCATTTCCTTGTTAACACAGTAATAGGTCCAAAGCTTGGTTTTATGATCCAGGCTGTGCTAATCAGAGTCCACGCTAGGATTTCTCAATTTGAAGTTATAAAAGCAGCACAACCTTTGAGACTGTGGTCTAGGAAAGATGCATAGGTGGGCTACCCAAAGGCTGGCTCTCCTCCTTGGAGAAAGCCTAACTGCAATAAAAGACTGAAGCTAAGAAGAGATAAGCAAAAATTAGGTGTGGGTGGAGACTCCTGGGAACACTGAATCCTAGTTCTAATCCCTGGAGTCTTGATTCCAGCAGCTCATGATTCTGTGAGCTCTCCTCAATTCAGAAATTAATAAATTCCTTGTTTGATTTAAGCCTTTTTGAATTGGGTTTCTATCATGTGCAACCAAAATCTTAATATAGAATGAGATCAAGCCTGTCATTTTGCAGAAGAAAACAGATTCACTTCATCAAGGGCACTTGCTACAGTTGAATTCATCTTTCTTTGTTCTTCTAGTGGTATGTTTCCTCTCAAGAAGGAACTGAAACTGTTAGTAGGATCAATGTGCTCAACCCAAACACATTCAGAATTGACTGCTTATCGATTTGTAAGTGACTAAGGAGCTCTGGTAGCACAGTGGTTACGAATCAGTCTGCGAACCGCAAGGTCAGCAGTTCGAAACTACCAGCTGTTCACAGGAGAAAGATGAGGCATTCTGCTCCTGTAAAGATTTACAGCCTCGGAAACCCTGTGCAGGGTCGCTATGAGTGAACCGACTCCATGGCATATTATAACATAAATAATAACGCAAACCAGCCTCAGTCTGAGAACTGAGAACACACTCGCTGTTTCGGGTGGGAGCTTACAGCTGAGTCGCCGTGCAGATGCTGGTCCTTTAGCAGAGTTTCCCTGGAGAAGCAGGACTCGGAGAATGCAGCTTCTATTTCCCCCCAAGAATTTAGTGCTGCAGCAGCTTGAAAGATCTAAGAGTTAAATGTGACAATTCAAATAACAAAACTGTTGAGAGGTTTTTCATAATACATATAAACAAAGTTCAGAAGGCAGCAATGTACAGGAAAAATGGGTGAAAGGTAACAGGGCATCCGGGGAGAAAGCGGGCAAAGTGTTCTTATACTGAGAGGACTGCAGCTAGTGCCACAAAACGCGCGTAAACTGTAGAGTCAAAAACGAATTTGATTTGTAAACTTTCACTGAAACCACAAAATGTTCACACACACACAGGTTTTCTTCCTGACTTAGATACCATGGAATACTGTGTAACTTGAATTACGGGTCCAAGATTTCACCACTGTCCTGTGCCTTGTATTAGAGCAGAGCTGCTTATTACAGGCAGAGTGCCCACCTCAGTCAACTCATGATGGCTTAGGAGAAATGCTCTGACCAATGACAAGCTAGAGGGTGTAAAGATGGCTGCATGCGATGGCTTGACTTCTTGTGCTTCTGTCACCTGCCACAGGCTGAGCACACCTGAGAAGTGCATATCTGGGGAGAAGGCGGCAAGCTGACTAGGTCTCAAGCCGAACCAGGCCTCAAGGACAAGCTGTCCCAATTGAGCTGTTGACCCATGAGCAAGAAGTGTCAGTGAAGCCTCCAGATTTTGAAGATGTTATGTAGCCAAAACTGGTTAACTAGCAAAATTAAGCAACGGCTAGATGGCTGTTTGCCAGTTATTTGGTGAATTCCCATGTACTTTATGCAGGCAAAGTTGGCCTGGGAGTCACTTGACTTTGTGTAAATGTGGAAAGCCTAGAAATGCTCTCTAAAGGCAGACACTCATCTTTAGACGAGGGCACTTAATAACAGTAATAAATAACAATCTTCATGGGGTCAAGCCACCGACCTGTGAGCAATCACAGCACTGTCAGGGTTCCTTTTTTGTGAAGTGCCATCGAGTCGATTCCAACTCATAGCGACCTTGTATAGGGTTTCCAAGAAGCAGCTGGTGAGTTTGAACCACCAACCTTGCAGTTCAAACGACTTTGCAGTCTGATGTATTAGCCCACAGTGCCATATCAGGACTCCAGGGTTCATTTAGATGTATTTAATTTACAGCTGTCAAGCTAAAATGAGGAAGGAACTGGAGTTCTTGTTCATCTCTGAAAGAACTTACACACTTAATTAGATTGTAAAAGTTCACGAAGATGGCTTCCCCCACTGAATGGGACAGTACTTACAAGCTGGGGCTACATCTTAATTACTTCTGTACTCTCAGCGCACACTTAATGACTTGCACATACACAGAGACAAGTCCTTAAATGTTTCTTGAACCAAGGGAATTTAAACGCTAAAATATAAGGGCTCAGAATCTTGAGTCAAAAATTAAAAGTTCTGGATAACTAGACCTTGTGTATATGCACATCCAGAATTCTCAAGATGGTAAGAGTCAAGGAAAATTTTAACTAAACTATTCTATGGACTGCTTTTTATAGAAGTCTTGCTATAATTTTGTAGAGTAGTCATATAGCAAGATTTTGTATAAATTCAGAACGCTTCTGGGGCAGGCTGGCATCGCCCTTCCTGAAAAGAATCCAGCACTCTCATTGTGGACCTATGATTCATACATTTGAGGCTATATTAAAATCTGAGATACCAGTTCTTCTAGGTGGACTATAGTCTACAAAAGTACTTATCATATATATATATAAATAAATATATATATATATATAAAGATAGCTCATCATGATTCATAGCCAGTACACTTGTTCCCAAAATGCACTGATACGAATTTGGGCAAGTAGCCACCAGAAAAGGACTACAGTTCTGCGGGGGCAGTGGACAGCTAATCTCCAGGCTGCTCCTAGAAAACCCTAGACAGACAGGGTCACTATGAGTCGGCACTGACTTAGCGGCACAACAACAAAGAGGAGGGACTGCTTCTTGACCTAAAGCAGGTAGCAAACAGGTGGTTTCAATTTGTGTTATCTTCAAATCAACTTCTTTCTCTCCTTTTCAAGACAGATCATTTCAATTAAACCAAACATCTGAAGGGCAAGATAAAGGTAATTTTCATCTACTTATAACAGTGCACAAATGACCTAATTTCTTACTATAAAAGGTTTGGAAGGCAGATTAAATTTTACAAAATTGAGCTGAAATAGTAACTTACATCTTTAATTTAAATAGTTTATACCACAGATTGGCTGCATTTAATATTTTCACCTGAAAAAGATGTTTAAATCTTTAATTTTGTTCTAAGAAAGTGATGAAATTAACAAAATACACATTGATCAAATCTAAACATTTATTTACAAAACTAAATAATTTTGCTTTTAAAAAATATTCAGTACTTAAAAACGAAACCAAAACATGCCATCTAATCAGTTTATTACAAATAATCTTATCTTTAAAGAAATAATAAAAAATGAGTAATGCAAGTCCACAATGTAAAAATAGTAATAAATTAATCCTAGTGGCTAGAATAAAAGCAGATACTTTTCTTCAAAGGGAAAAAAAATACTTGCATCAACAAAAGGTAAAGCATGTGAAAGCAGGAAATTTAAATATGGGTTTAGTTCCTCATTGCCAACATGGCATTTATGTCCCAGATGAGATTTCGTAATTGATCCATAATTTGCTTCAGCTGTTGATTCTTCTGCTTGAGTTTCTGTGGAAAGAATAGAATTTATAAAAACAAAAATGTTTCCTGAAAATAGACCATGAAGTTAGAAGATTAAATGTCCTAAGTTAGGACTCAAAGAGGCAGACAGAAATTAAGCCCAATATTCCTGCAAGTTAGAGCACCTCAACATTTACTTGGCATCAAGTCACTGAAAGGACTACTACATCATAATTAGGCCCCAGACAGCTAAGGCCAATTCCCTGTGCCCCTCTACTTCTGGCAATGAAACATTTAATTGTTATAAAACCTAGTATATGGGTTTTACAAGAGGTAGGAGTCATTGTGTGGCACAGTAGGATAAGCACTGAACTGTTAACTGCAAGGCTGGCAGTTGAAACCCACCAGCTGCTCCTTGGAAATCCTACATGGGGTCCCTATGAGTTGGAACTGACTTGACGGCACTTAATAACACCACCACCAACAGGGTAACATATCTCTAGAACTAGATTAACTGGGTTTACACAGAGCTCTTTCACTAAGTAAATGTAAGATCTTGTCCAAGTAAACTTCCTATGCCTCAATTTTCACATTAGAAAAATGGGGAGAAGGGACACTACCTCACAGATTTATAAGGATTGAATGATTTGATATGTGAGAATGATTAGAATAGTCTCTGGCAAATATAGCATTCAACAAACACTTTTTGTAGGTACAAAGCATAAACTGTCAATAAAAAAAAAAAAAAATGAAGTGCAATAAAAAAAAGCAATGCCTGAAGCAGTTGGTTGTTCAAAAGTCTAGCATATTTTATTTGTCCATACATAGCATGAAGTGTGAGCTAATTCTGAAAACACAATGGTACGTACAGTGTGAATGACGTGTGGGATCCTACCTAGAAAAATGGTGACGGCAGAGATGATGGCAGAGGCGATGGCTGTGACAGAGCAGCTGAAGCCACTAGGCCCGTGGACTTGAGAAAGGCTGTGTGTGCGGGCAGGAGGCTAGCTTATAAAATGTGCCCTTTGGACATTTAAATGAATATATATTTTTTGTTTTGTGTACATCAAATATTTTTGCTTTGTTCATTTCTGAAACATAAGATGTAACAGGACAAATGTTGTCTTAAGAGGGGATTGTCATCACTGAAATGAGACAAAACATATGATTTGTTGAAAGTAAAGCTGATGATCTTGTCTGTTAACCTTCATTCAATTCACAATAGAAAAATTAAGGGAAAAAAATGTAATCACCTTAACCGCTTAGTTTTGCTGAATGCCCTGACACAGACAGCACATTCCTTTGTGTCTCGATAGCATTCTGGATTTTTACTTGTTGTTAAGTGCCATTGAGTCAGTTCTGACTCATAGCAACCCTGTATAGGGTCTCCAAGGAGTGGCTTTGGACTGCCAACCATGCAGAGATCCAGAGTTTATTATAGCGCCACCACCAGGGCTACTAGAGTTGCCACCACTTCCTTCTCACTTCTAATTTTTCCGGAGTGTGGAGAAGAGCTATTGGGTGGGAATAAAAGGAAAAGAAAAAAATGAGAGTACATTTTTTTCTTATTTGAATTTGCAAATTCTGATAGGAGATGACTTGTGAATATGATCACATTCAAAACTTTCAGAACTTTTCATTGGAATTGACTTCTGAGCCTGTAACACATTCTGGTCTACAAATATTTACCGAAGGTGACCTATGTGCCACTTAATAGGCTAGTTGTTACAAGGGAAGCAGTGACTAAGAAACAGTCTTTGTCTTGAACAAATTCAACATCAAGTATGAGGAAGACCGCGCCCAAATGACTGAAGTATGTACAACCTGGCAAGGCAGAGGGCCGTGGGCAATGCACGACTATGGAGCGGCTTGAGATGGCGAGACTGCCACTGCCTGGCAAGGTCACGAAACGAGGACAACAAGCCTTCAAAGGCTATGGCTAGTGAGTAAGCACAGGGATCACCTGTTCAGGAAAAATTAATGAGGAACTGTGGCGCTGTGGGATAAAGCACTGGACTACAAGGTCCGCAGTTCAAACTCACCAACCACTCCTTGGAAACCCTATACGGGTTTGAGTTGGAACTGACTTGCTGGTACTTAACAAAAACAGAAATACTACAATGCTATTCCTGGGCGCTTTACAATCTTTCAAATCAGTTTCAAAACAGGAGAGGCAGAGAGGTCCTACAACAGCTACATGGACTGAAAACAACAGTATTCCTTCAAGAACATCAATCAGATCAGAAATACAAATTCTGGTCCCTATGCTGCTATCGTTAGGTGCTCCCAAGTCGTTTCTGACTCACAGAGACCCTACAGAACAGAGTCCAGCTGTCCCATACAGCTTCCTGGCTGTAGTCTTTATGGACATAGACTGCCCAGTCTTCTGCCCTCTGCCAGCCTGCTCAGCAGCTCTGCACTTAGTTCATGTCCATCAGGGCTCCAAAGTATTTTTTTTAAAAAAACAAGCCATGCTAATTGTTTAAAAAATTATAATAAAATAAAAAAAAATCGAAAAGACTCAAAAAACGTGGGCATATATTTATTTTTCAACTTCATTTTGTGAACTGAAAGTTTACAGAACAGATCACCTGTTTTACCTTCAACAAGCCATACACTCTGCTTCACTACATGTTTGCAGTCCCCTCTACGTACAACGGTTAACAGCATGACCTTGATTCTCTTAAACTACTGCATTCCTCCATGCCTCAAATATGGGAGATTCTTAAGGTACCATTTCTAGGGTGGCACTGTGGGATAAAGCACTCAACTGCAATGTTGGTTTGAACTATAAGGTTGGTGGTTCAAATTCACCAGCTGCTCCTTGGAAACCCTATACCGTGTCGCTATGAGTCAGAAATCAACGGCACTTAAATCACTTAACTCTAGACAGTAGTAAGATCTCTTTAAAAAAGCATAAAGAACTTGAGTTTTTCTCAAAGTAAGATTCAGTTTTAAATTAAAACAACAAAAAAACTAGTATACACGTAAAATCCCAGAGCCAAGTCCTGTCATGAGACTACCAACAGCCAAGAAGCTGACAGTTATGATTATTAGAGATTAGACTGTAAATAAATTTTCATGACATGATATAGGATTTAATATATACAGTCTTGCCAGTGATTGATTCTAACAGAAGTTGACAGCTGCTATTTTCAAAATCCATCAGCTGTGCCTAATTTGCTACATTAACAGGTGAATGTGTAAGTAGAGTAGATAGTTAAAAAACATGTTTATGCTAAGTCATACCGTGTAATTTAATATTCATACAAATGCTGTGGCACTTAATCACACTGCTTTAATTTCTAAATGCATGGACTCAACTGCAGGTCAACCTTGTAAAAATTAGCCATACTACCTTCGATTTCATTTAACAGCAAGAGAGTAACTTTAAGAACAATACAACTCATTCAGATGTCCCTAAAGCACATGGTTTCAAACAAGTTTTCACTCTTTTGCGTAATTAAGACTTATGAATTCTAGAATATATGTAGAAAAAAACAAAAAGTATTTAAATGTGCCAAAAATCTTGACTAGTAAAACTAGGCCATTTAGCATCTAATAATTTACA
>NW_006408519.1:22357020-22358152 GCF_000296735.1 Chrysochloris asiatica | reverse complement strand
GTAGAAAGCCTCATCTTTCTCCCGTGGAGCAGCTGGTAGTTTCGAACCGCTGACCTTAAGGTTCGCAGCCCGATTCGTAACCACTACGCTATTAAGCACAATTCATGCCTTATATGTCAGTTAAACAAATGTTTGTCTTAGTATATAGTGTATTTTTATGCATAAAAAACATTTAATCAATATTTCTAGATTCACAAAAGCATTTTTAAACGTAATGTTGCTGTTGGTGGAGGTGTTAAGTCGGTTCTGATTCGTTATAGGGACTCATGCACAACAAAAAGGAACATTACCCAATCCTGCGCCATCCTCACATGATGACATGATGCTGCTGCCACTGAGCCGATCCATCTCAATTGGAGTCTTCCTCTTTTTTGCTGGCCTCAGTTTACCAAGTATGATGTCATTCTCCAGGCACTGGTCCCATCTGACAACATGCCCCAAGTATTAGAGATGAAATCTTGCCATCCTGGATTCTAAAGAACATTCTGGCTGTACTTCCAACTCAGATTTGTTTCTTTTGATATGGCAGTCCATGATACTTTTACTATCATTCTCCAACACCATAATTCAAACACACTGAGGTTTCTCCAGTCATCCTTATTCATTGTCCAAATTTCACATGTATAGGAGGCCACAGAAACCACCATGGCTTGGGTCAGGCACACTTTAGTCTTCATGCTGATATATTTATTGTTGAACATTTTAAAGAGGTCTTGTGCAGCATATTTGTCTAATCAATATGATATTTGATTTCTCTGAGTGTTGATGGATCCAGGCAAAATGAAGACTTTGATAACTGCAATCTTCACTCCATTTATCATTATATTATTTATTGGTCCAGTTTTGAGGTATAATCTTTACACCGAGGTATAATCCAAATTTAAGGCTGTGGTCTTTGATCTCCATCAAAGAGGTCTTTGATCCTCTTCACTTTCAGGAGGCAAGGTTGTAACATCAGCATATCAGAGGTTGTTAACGAATCTTCCTCCAATTCTGATGCCACGTTCTTTATATAATCCAGCTTGTCAGATTATTTGCTGAGCCCATAGAGTAATAAATGTGGTAAAAGAATACAACTCTGGCACACACCTTTCCAGATTTTAAAACATTCCGCATACCCTAGAGTTCTGTT
>NW_006408519.1:22353913-22354515 GCF_000296735.1 Chrysochloris asiatica | reverse complement strand
TTTGTCAATGTACTGTTGCAAATTTTTAAATTATCTTAAGCAAAATTTTACTTGCATGTGATATTAGTGGTACTGTGCTATGATTTTCACATTCTGTTAGGTCTCCTCTCTGAAATAGGCACAAATATGGATCTCTTTTAATCGTTGGAAAGGTAGCTATCTTCCAAATATCTTGGCCTAGATAAGTAAGCGCCTCCAGTGCTGCATAAGTTTGTTGAAAGATTGCAATTTATAGTCTGTCTATTCCTGGAGCCTTATTTTTGCCAATGCTTTCAAAGCAGCTTGGAATTTCTTTCATTACCATTGATTCTTGAGCATATGCTCCTTCTTAAAATGGCTGAACACTGACAGTTTCTTTTTGGTACAGTCCATCCTTTTTGTTTTTGATGCTTTTTGCATCATTCAATATTGTGCCCTTCAATATTGTAAACTGAGGCTTGAATTTTTTCTTCAGGTCTTCCAGCTTGAGAAACGCTGAGGTGTTCTTCCCTTTTTTTGTTTTCAAGCTCCAGGTCTTTGTACATTTCATTATAAAACTGTTTTCTTGAGCTATACTTTGAAAATTTCTGTTCAGTTCTTTTACTTCCTTATTTCTTTAGCTT
>NW_006408519.1:22337929-22353503 GCF_000296735.1 Chrysochloris asiatica | reverse complement strand
TTTCATTATTATTGCCTTATATTAACAGTATCTATTAATCCAATCTTTTGTCTTTTGGGGCTTGAAACATTACACAAAACATCTGCTAGTGAACATCTAAGAATTATAACACCAGCAAATTATGCCTTGCAACACTGCATGTAGTTTGTATTACTAACAATTAACAAAAACCAAAGAACAACAAAAAATCCAGTCTCCAGTCCCACTTCTAAGGAGCATTGTGGCTGAACTTCTTCCAAAAGACAATTCTAGTTCTTTGGCAGTTCATGGTACTTTCAATATTCTTCACTTACATCATAAGTCAAATGCATTGATTCTGCTACTGTCTTCCTTATTCACTGTCCAATTTTCACATGGTTCCGACTCATAGCAATCCTGTATAGGGTTTCCAAGGAGTGGCTGATCTTCCAGTTAGCAGTTCAGTGCTTATCCTACAGCACCACACCAGGACTCCACATGTATATGAGGCCATTGAAAATACCATGGCTTGGTTAGGTGCACCCTAGTCCTCAAACTGACATCTTTAATCTTGAACACTTTAAAGAGGTCTTGTCCAGCAGATTTGACTAGTGCAATATGTCATTTGATTTCCTGACTGCTGCTTCCATGAGTGCTGATTGTGGATCCAAGCACAATGAAGTCTTTGACAACTTCAATCGTTTTTCTGTTTATCATGTGATTAAGGGGTCCAATTGAGAGAATTTTTGTTTTCTTTACTTTGAAGTGCAAGCCACATGGAAGGCTTTAGTCTTTGATCTTCAGTAAGCATTTTACGTTTCTTTCAGCAAAACAAGGTGGTATCATTTGCATATCACAGGTTGTTAATGAGATGTCCTTCAATCCTGATGCCAAGCCCTTCTTCATATAATCCAACTTCATGAATGATTAGCTCAACATATAGACTGAAAGGATTCAAACCTGGTAGATACCTTTCCTGATTTTAAACCATTCACTATCCCCCTGTTCAGTCCAAACAAACAGGTTCCTCATGAGCACAGTTAAGTGTTCTGGAATATTCCCATTCTTCACAATGTCATCTACATCTTGTCATGGTCCACCCAGCTTTTGTACAGTCAATAAAGGACAAGTAAACATCATTCTGGTATTCTCTGCGTTCAGCCAGTATCCATCTGATGTCAGCAATGATATCCCTCGTTCCACATTGTTTTCTGAACCCAGCTTAGATTTCTGGAAGTTCCCTGAATATTGTTGTTAAGTGCCATCAAGTCAGTTTCCCCTCACAGGGACCTTGTACAGTTTCCGAGGAGTGACTGGATTTCAACTGCCAACCTTTCTGCTCAAACTTACCTTGTGGCCCAGTGCTTATTCTACAGCACCACACCAGGACTCCAATGACTATATCCTGCTTGAATTTAAAGACTGGCTCAAGAACACTAATGAATGAAGACCAGAATTATGGGATGGCACCAAGAACACCATACAGGAAAAAAACAAAAGATCATTAAAAGCAGGAAAGAAAGAAAAGACAAATGACTATCAGAAGAGACTCTGAAACTTTCTCTTGAGCATAGACAAGCTATAGTAACTGAGCTAAAAGAGGAAGTAAAAGGGTTGAACAGAAAATATCAAAGGGCAACTCGAGAAGCCAAAGTCAAAATATTGAGTGATGCAGAAACCATCAAAAGAAGATGGAAGCAATAAACAAAAAGAAATGGTTGATGCTCAACAGTTTTGAGAAGTAGCTAATAATCAGAAATTGATGGTACTGAAGGAGGCAATCCAAGTGTATTGAAGTCATTGGCAAAAATAAAAAAAAGCTACAAGAATTGACAGAATACAAACTGAAATCTTTCAGGAAACTGCTGCAGCACTGGAGGTGCTCACTCATTTATGCAGGAACCTTGGAAGTCAGCTACCTGGCCAAATGATTGGAAGAAATCCTATGTGTGCCCATTCCAAAGAGAGGTGACCCAACAGAATGCAGAAACCATCTAACAATATCCCTGAGGTTGTTGTTATGTACCATGGTGTCAGTTCCGACTCATAGTGACCCTGCACAGGGTTTCCGAGGTTGTAAATCTTTACGGGAGCAGAAAGCCTCATTTTTCTCCCACGGAACAGCTGGTAGTTTCGAACTGCTGACCCTGAGGTTAACATGTAATATTTATTGCATGTTTTTAGGAACTTTATATATCCTTTGAATTATTCAGAAATTTAAAAATGTATTTTAGACATCAATGACATTAATTCTTACCTGTTTATTATTTACTACTGTGAATAGTATTTCTAACCATCTAATGGTTTAAAGCATTGTAATAGAATGGTAGTAATCTTTTTACCAAACTCCTTTATCAGAAATCTGAAGCAAAAGAGGGAAGCAGTACCTGGGAAGAGGATGGAGACCAGGTTTTCTTGTCCCCACTTCCCTCACTAAGTAAAGATTGGCATATGTTTAAATAATAAAGAAAACAGTGGGGATGTAAGGGGATAAATCATGAAAACAAGAGGGCGGAGGGATCAGAACACAGAACCAGAGACTACCTCCCTCCACGAGGAAGCGCAGCTCTGTATTAGAAGAGCACAAAAGGAAGAAACCCGTTTATCAAATGTCTTTTAGACATCTGAAGAAAAAAAACCCTTTCCTCCAATTACATACTATATATATAAATTCAATTATCTTCAGAAATTTCAGGCAAATGTTCTTTAGTTGCAGTGGGTTCAGTGTTAATATACTGAAGAATTTGACTAAGAATCTGGGGAGGGTGTGAGACAGTCTGGTAAGCTTTATTTATTGGGCTATTTTTATCAGGTCTTAGTGGGACTTATGTTTGTTTCATGAGAATTATCTGAGCATTATCTTCTGAACGTTTGAAAGCATTCAGCAGTAAATACAATCAAGTCAGGAATTTTGAGGGAAGGAGACAATGAGGCAAGTGATAACTTTCATAACTCAATTTCTTAGACATGCATGTTTCTCATTTGTACATTTTGATCAATTTCTTATACATTCATATTTCTTATTTGTATGTTTTAATCATTTGCTACTCCAAATATGCTATAAACTAGAAAGCTAGGATTCGGCCTAGGCATGACAACGTGAGTGGGCTGTGACTAAGGGTTAGGAAACTTTTCTAAGAGCTTTAGCGCATACATTTTGTGATGTTTTTTCAGACAATTCAGACAGCATTTCTGCCCACCTTTTATTTCTGGGTTATACTCTAAATGGTTTGTTTATCACAGAAACAACTTTAAGTATTTCTATAATTCAAATTATGTTTCTGAGTTGCATTAGATTCCCTTGGAACTGTTACTGGTAAATTTTAAATATAAAACATATAGACCCATAACTCACTTTATTTACTTCAGCAATCTCTCGTCTCTCTTCACTTGCAAAACGAGGCGGGCCAGCCCAATCATCATTCTTTGAACCATCCTCTTCCACATATGGAATAAGTTGCTGAGAGGGACAAACAAAAGTTAAAAATAAAAAATTTAATAACGTTTTACAATTAAAGCTTTAGACAATGTATCGGGAGTGCTGGTGGTGCTGTAGGGTAGCCACTGAACTGCTAATCAGAAAGTCAGCAGTTCAAATCCCTCAGGTACTCCTTGTTGTTGTTGTTGTTAAGTGCCGTCGAGTCAGTTCCAACCCATAGCGACCCTGTACAGGGTTTCCGAGGCTGTAAATCTTCAGGGGAGTAGAAAGCCTCATCTTTCTCCCGTGGAGCAGCTGGTCGTTTCGAACTGCTGACCTTGCAGTTCTCGCAGCCTGATTCCTTAACCACTATGCTACCAGAGAGCCTCCTTAGGAGAAAGATAAGGCTTTCTCTTCCCCTAAAACAGGGACGGGGAACCTTTTTTCTGCCAAGGGCCATTTGGATACTTCTAACATTATTTAATATAAATTTGGGGTGCTATGAAAAACACCGAGACTTACTGAATTTCGAGTCCCTTCTGCAGTTGCACTTGCAGGGCTGGACCAAATGATTTCGTGGTTTATAAGGCCCTAGGGCCGGACAGTCCCCACCCCTGTGCTACTTACAGTCTTGAACACCCAGTGACAGGGTCACTATGATTTGGAACTGATTTGATAGCACATAACAGCAGATAATGTGTTGAATAAAGGTGAGTTGTCATACTTTTCTTTTAATAGAGTAAAAATAAATTTCAGTTCAGGTGATGGACTGAATCATAACTTTACAAGTTTAAAATGTCCACACATTCTATACACTTTAGCTTTTAAGGTTTCTCTTCCTAACAGCTTTCATAACATTGGTTATCACAATTAAGTAACACCTTACATACACTCATTCACTCGGCAAATATTTAATTGCCAAATGCTTGGTGATGCACTGAAAATGATGACAAAGTGAAATATAATGTGATTTTCTTGCCCTAAAAAATTTATGTGTATCGGCGTAGACCCCCAAGACAGGCTTCACGTCATTGATACTGGAGAGAAACGTCATGGATGTGCATTATACAAATATCAGTAACTTGTCAGCTAGAGCCTCAGTATCTGTGCAAATTTCTAGATGTCTTAACTTCCTGTTGCTAGAATGCTAACTTAAGAAAAACAATTACATTAAAAAATGAAATTTATAATTAATTATGTATAATGATGTTTATTTGCAGTTCCTGGTACTTGAAAGAAAGCTTTTATAGCACATTCCTCCTCCTCCTTTCTTCCTTTTTTATTTAAAAACCTGTCCTGGTCTCCCCATCTGAATAAGAACCCTGGACTTCATACCTTCTTCCATCTACTACGTCCCTCTCTTGCTTTTTATCATCTCAGCTTCATGCAAGACTGATACTCACTTGCTGGCTCCAGTTCCTTACTTCTTGTTTATTCTTCAACCCACTGCAATCTGGCTTCTGGCTATAATCATTTCAGAGGAACCACAAAACATCCCAGTAGTCTTCCTTGAGAATATCTACTGGTTTCCAGTCCTCATTTTCCTTGACTACCCTGCAGCATTTGAGAATGGCAATTGATCTGCTCTTTCTTCAACACCTTTGATCA
The DNA here is from genome assembly GCF_000296735.1 of Chrysochloris asiatica. NCBI lineage: Eukaryota > Metazoa > Chordata > Mammalia > Afrosoricida > Chrysochloridae > Chrysochloris > Chrysochloris asiatica. Next base: position 22,348,519 of record NW_006408519.1, on the reverse strand, counting down.
CCTCTTCTCAGACTCTTGCAGATTACGTTTTCTCTATTCATCCATTATGTGTCAACTGCTCAAAAAGGAAGCACTGATCACATGAAATTTTTATAGTACACAGAACATCTTAACCTTTCCAGATGCCACTGCTGTTAAAAACATAATTTGTAAACAAGGAAGAACTGTGCACCTATAAAAATACCATACCTAATTAATTAAAATAATCTATATTCAAGATTAAATTTGGAGAATGTGTTTTAAATATAGTGATTCCACTGGATTAAACACCAAATGTGAAATAATGATGGGGACATTTAAAAAAAAAAAGGATTTCACAATACTCTTTAAAAGTACTAAAAATAATGCACTATTAATTAAAAAGAGATAATGGCAACATTGATAAGAACTGCCAGATACCCCCTTCTTTCTACCCTGCCCCCTTTCAAATATAATAATCACTTTAAGCCTGAAGGTCAGAATCTAAAAGAATTTTTTTAAATTAAAAAACAAATGAACAAACAACTTACTAATTCTGTATACTGTACATATCACAATTTCATCTGCTTTGGCCTAAGAGTATACTGATATAATTCAAGAGTTGGAAATATAGCTAAAACAGAGAAGGAAAAGGCTATTACATCTTACGAGCATTGTCCCTCTATCAAGAAAACTTGCCTCTACTGGGATGGGGTCCATGCCGCGGCAGTTTTCATTACATTTGTCATAGACCAATCTCAGCTTTCGGAAGAGAATAGAAAGTTGGCGAAGATGATCCTGAAGCTTTGTTAAGCGGTCTTGGTATGTTCCACTGTGGTACGTGACACCATTTGGCAGCTTACCAGGCAAAACAGAACAATAAAAACATAAAGTAATGAAAATCAAGATTTTCTGTAAGTATATGTAAAGCTAGCAAAACAATCTCTAAGCATTGCATAAAAGCAAGCTATTCCCCATATAACCAAGGGCAATTTTAAGAATTTTTTCTCAGAAAAGAATCCATAGTTTTCATGAGATTCTCAAGTGGCTATAAGATGCCTAAGGAATAAAAGAATACTTATCTAAAAGGCTTAGAAATACTCTTACAAGTTTTATGTTGTTGTCGTTAAGTACCGTGGAGTCGGTTCCAACTCATAGTGACCCTATGAGGTTTCCGAGGCTGTAAATCTTTACAGAAGCAGAAAGCCTCATCTTTCTCCCGCGGAACAGCTGGTAGTTTCAAACTGCTGACCTTGTGGTTCGCAGCCCGATTCGTAGCCACTACGCTACCAGAGCATGGGAAATATTCCATTAACTTCTCTCTTTCCATGAACTTTTGAAGGTCCCTAGTCCTGGTGTGGTGTTGTGGGTAATGCACCGGGCTACAAAGTCATTTGAACTGCAAGGTCGGTGGTTCAAGCTCACCAGCTGCTCCTTGGAAACCATATATAGGGTCGCTATGGGTCAGAATCAACTCAACGGCACTTGACAACAAGTGTTTATGGGGACTAATGGTGTGGTACTATAGGATCTGCACTGGACTGCGAACCACAATGTTGGCAGTTCAAACCCACCAGATGCTTCTTGGAAGCCCTTTACAGGGTCACTATGAGTCATAACCGACTCTTTAGCACTTAGCAAAAACAGTGTTTGTGGGGGATCACAGTGGCTCCACACAATAAATACTGGACTGTGAATCATAAGATCCACAGTTCAAGCCTGTCAGCTGCTCTGCAGTAGAATGATGGGGTTTTCTACTCCAGTGAAGATTTAAAGCCTCAGTATGCGTTGAAACCCACTCGACAGCACTTAACAAGTGTTTATGGAGTTTCAGCCTTCTGGATTAATGATACAGATCATGATTTATAAAATTCGAATATCTTAAAAGGTGTTTTACTAAGTAACTAGGTTATATGCAACCCATAAGTTTATGAAGAACTTCCTGTTATCACTGCATCCTCTGCTTATTCTATAGTGTGACACCAACACTCTAATAGCCACCATGTTGTTGTTTTTAAGTGTCTTCCAGTTGGTCCCATCTCACAGTGACTCTGTATAGGGTTTCCGAGGAGCAGCTGGTGGGCCTGAACAGCCGACCTTGTGGTTTGCAGTGCAGTGCTGATCCTATACCAACATTGCTGTTGTTGTCGTTCATCGGTGCCATTGAATTGGTTCCGACCCATAGCAACCCTGTATAGGGTTTCCTAGGAGAGGCTGGTGAGTTTGAACGGTCCACCTTGCAGTTCACAAGGTTGAGCATTTATCCTACAGTGCCACAGTAGGAGGGGGCCCATAAAAATGCAGAGTTTTAAGTGGCTGAAAGTCTAGTTTCAATTTACGGAACACTGACTAGCTTTGGTCAAGTCATTTTACATCTCACCGCTACCGATTTTTACTCCTTTAAACAAGAATGACATCCACCTAACATAGTAGTAAGATAAACAAGCATTAAAGGTAGGTTATCAAAATAATTCTGGAAAAATTGCATATCAAAAAGCAAACAAATGAACATGGATCCATACCTCTCATCATATAAAAAATTAACTTACTATGGGATCATAGAACTATGTGTAAAGTCTTCTAAAAGAGCCTGGTAGCAAGGCAGTGAAAGCATTATACTGCTAAAAGCAAGATCAGCAGTTCAAACCCACCAATTATTCCATGAGAGAAGGATGAGATTCTCTGCTTCTATACAGACTGACAGCCTTGGAAATGATATATGGTGTTGTACTGCGGTGGTTGTTGTCGTACTGCGGTGGCTTCTGTGGTGCAGTGATTCTGGAAGCTGTGCCACAGGTATTTTAAATACCAGCAGGGCACACACGGGGGACAGGTTTCAGATGAGCTCCCAGACAAAGACAGACTAGGAAGGAGAGATGGACTACTTCTGAACATTTAGTCACTGAAACCTTATGACTAGCAGTGGAACACTGTCAGTACCAGATTATTGAACATTGCACCATGACGAAGAGCACTGGAACATGGTCAGATATCAGGCCTGAAGAGGAGCCCCGCAGGTTGGAAGGTGCTCACAATACGACTGGGGAAGAGCTGCCTCCTCAAAGTAGGGCTGACAGTGTCGACACACACAGAGCACATGGAACCTTCATTTGCTGATGGGGAACAACTCAAAATGTATGGAAACAGCTGTAAACATCCATTAATAATCGGAACATGGAATGTATGAAGTATGAATCTAGGAAAATTAGAAATTGTCAACAATGAAATGGAATGCACACACATCGATATCCTCGGCATTAGTGAGCTGAAATGAACTGGTATTGGTTATTTTGAATCTGATACTCACATGGTATACTATGCTGGGAATGACAAATTGAAAAGGAATGGTGTTGCATTCAAGATCAGTCATGAAGTACAATGCTATGATAGGCTTATATCCATACACCTACAAGAAAGACCAGTTAATACCACTGGTATTCAAATTTATTCACCAACTACTGGTGTGGCACTGTGGGTTAAAGCACCAGATTGCAAAGCCGTTTGAGTCTGCAGTTCAAGTTCACCAGCTGCTCCTCAGAAACCCTAAGTGGGGTCGCAATGGGTTGGAATCGATTCCACGGCACTTAACAACAACAACAACACTAAAGCCACTGATTATGAAATTGAAGAATTCTACCATCTTCTTCAATCTGAAATTGATCAAACATGCAATCAAGATGTAATGATCATTACTGGTGATTGGAATGCAAAGTTTGGAAACAAAGAAAAGGATCAGTGGTTGAAAAATATGGCCTTGGTGATAGACAAGACGCTGGAGATCCCATGTTACAATTTTGCAAGACCAATGATGACTTGTTCATTGCAAATACCTTTTTAAACAACATAAAAGATGACTATACACATGGATCTCACCATATGCAATACACAGAAATCAAACTGTCTACATCTGTGGAAAAAGATGTAGGAAAAGCTCCATATCAGCAGCGAAAATAAGGCCTGGGGTAGACTGTGGAACAGACCATCAATTGCTCACATGCAAACTCAGGCTGAAACTGAAGAAAATGAAAACAAGTCCATGAGAGTCAAACTATGACCTTGAATATATCCTACCTTAGAGATCATCTGAAGAACAGATTTGATGCCCTACAGACTAAACACTGAAGTCCAGAAGAGTTGGGGTATGACATCAAGAATATCATACAGGAAGACAGCAAAAGGTCATTACAAATACAAGAAAGGAAAAGATCAAAATGGACGTCAGAAGAGACACTGAAACTTGCTTTCCGGCATAGAGACGCTAAAGAAAATGGAAGAAGAGGTACAAGAGCTGAACAGAAAATTTTAAAGGTCAACTAGAGAAGACAAAGTCAATATTATAATGAAATGTGCAAAGATCTGGAGTTAGAAAACCAAAAGGAAGAACATGCTCGGCATTCCTCAAGCTGAGGGAACTGAAGAAAAAATTCAAGCCTCGACTTGCATTATTGAAGGATTGGTCCATCTCATAAGCGATTATTGAATGATACAGAAACCATCAAATGAAGATGGAAGGAATACACAGAGTAATTGTACCAAAAGAAATGGTCGGTGTTCAATCATTTTAAGAGGTAGCTTATGATCAAGAGCCACTGATCCTGAAGGAAGAAATCCAAGGTGCACTGAAAACAATGGCAAAGAACAAGGCACTGGGAATTGATGGACTACAAATGGAAAATTTTCAACAAACTGATGCAGCACTGGAGGCACTTACTCAACTATGCCAAGAAATTTGTAAGACAACTACATAGTCAACTGACTGGAAGAGATCCATATTTGTGCCCATTCCAAAATGAAGTGACCCAAAGGGATGTGGAAATCATCGGACAATATCACTGATATCCCATGCAAATAAAGTTTTACTATGATTAATCCAAAAATGGCTGCAACCATACATTAACAGAGAACTTTCAGAGGTCCAAGCTGTATTCATATGAGGATGTGGAACAAGAGAGATCATTTCATTGCTGGCATTAGACAGATCTTGGCTGATAGCAAAGAATAAGATGTTTACCTGTGCTTTATTGACTATGCAAAGGCTTTCGATTGTATGGATCATGACAAGCTATGGACAACATTGAGAAGCATAAGTATTCTGGAATACTTACTTGTGCTCATGAGAAACCTGTACGTAGACCAAGAGGCAGTTGTTTGAATAGAACAAGGACACATCGAATGGTTTAAAATCAGGAAAGGTGTGTGACAGTGTTGTATTCTTTCACCATACTTATTCAATTTGTATACTGAGCAAATAATCCGAGAATCTGGGTTATATGAAGAAAAACATGGCATGAGGTTTGGAGGAAGACTCACTAACAGATGATACAACTTGCTTGCTGAAAGCTAAGAGGACTTAAAATTTTTACTGATGAAGATCAAAGACCACAGCCTTTGGTATGGATTGCACCTGAATGTAAAGAAAACAAAAATCCTCACCAGTGGGCCAATAAACAACATCTGTATCAATGGAGAAAAGACTGAAGTTGTCAAAGATTTCATTTTGCTTTTATCAACCATCAACACTCATAGAAGCAGCAGTCAAGAAATCAAACAGCCTATTGCATTAGGCAAATCTGCATCACAAGGCCTCCTTAAAGTGTTGAAGAACAAAGATGTCAGTTTGAGGACCAAGGTGTACCTGACCCAAGCCATGGTATTTTCAATAATCTCATATACATGTGACAGCTGGGCAGTGAATAATATGGAAGACCGTAGAAGAACTGATGCATTTCAGTTAAGGTGTTGGAGGAGAATATTAAAAGTACTATGGACTGCTAAAATAACAAATGGTTTGTATTGAAAGTGGTACAGTCAGAGTGCTCCTTGGAAGCCCTACGCAGCATTGCTGGCCAAACTTCACCTCTCGTACTTCAGACATATTATCAAGAGGGACCAGTCACTGTAGAAAAATACCATCTTTGGTTAAGTTGGACAGTCGGAGAAAAAGAGGAAGATCACCAACAAGATAGACTGGCACAGTGGCAGCAGCAATGGGCTCAGGAGTAGCAAGGATGGTGAGGTTGGCCCACGACTGGTCAGTATTTCATTCTGATGTGCATAGGGTCGCTATGAGTGGGTACCAACTCCATGGTACCTAACAGCATGAGTCAGAACCAACTCGATGGCAGTGGGTATTAGCTTATAGTACTAGGGGGAAAAAAAATGTAATAGAAAATCTGTGTGGCTTTGCATGAGGTAAAGATCTCACCAAAAGCAAAGCCCATAAAAAAATTACTAAGCTTGCTCCAACAAAACTAAATGTGAAGACAATGAAAAGACAAGCCACAGACTGGGAGAAAGTACTGGTCAAGCAAAAGCACAAACAATAACAAGGATTGGTGAGAATGTATAGAAATTAGAAGACTCAACTACAGGTCATGGGAATGTAAAATGATGCAGCCATTTGGAAAACAGTTTCTTAAAATGTCAAGCTAACATTTACCATGTGGTGGTGGTGATGGAGCTACGGCCGCTCCTTGGAGACCCTATACAGGGTCACTATGAGTCGGAACCAACTCGATGGCATTTAACAACAACAAAACTGTATTTAATACATGCTGAGAGAAAAGAATCAGACAAAACGACTACATACAATAAAACCTAAGGAATTTGGAACCTATGTGAGGTGGCAACGTGTCAAAGAAAAACTAAAATATTTCCAACATTTTCAACTAGTAGGGAGCAATGGAAGTGTTAAAGGTGCACTATGTAAAGGTGGAAAATATTTGAGACCCGTTAAAACACGGCAGTCCTGCCAAGTCCAGCTTTCAGAGGTCCCACTGTAGCATAGTTTCACGTATAGCGTTAAGGGGAGTCCTGGTGTGGATGCTGCTTAATGTGCTGGACTACAAAGTCGGTTTAAACAAGGAGGTCAGTGTGTCAGGCTCACCAGTCGCTCCTTGGAAACCCTATACAGGGTCGCTATGGGTCGGACAGGGTTGCCAAGGAGAGGCTGGTGGTTTTGAACTGCTGACTTTGTGGCGCTGCAGGATAAGTATGATGAGCCCTCGTGAGGTCAGCGATTCAAATCCACCAGCCGCTCCTTAGAAGCCCTATACGTGGTCTCTATGAGTTGGAATCAACTCGATGATACTTAACAACAAACTGTTCAGTGGACTTCTGGTGTGGCGCTGGAGGATCAGCACTGAGCTGTGAACCACAAGATCAGCAGTTCTATCCCATTAGCTGTTCCTCCTAGTAAACGCTATACAGGGTCGCTATCAATCGGAACAAACTCAGACACCCAACAACAGCAACCGGTCCATTGGTTATTGTTAACCGACATCATGTCAGTTATGACTCAGCAACCCTGGATAGGAGAGTGACTGGTGGGCTTGAACCGCTGACTTTACGGCTAGCAGTCCAGTGCTGATCCTATAGCGCCACACTTACAGCGGCACTAAATAAGAAAATACGTAACAAACGTAATCCATGGTCTACATGGCCCGATTCTCGGGGCTGACATCGCCCTGGGACACGTGAGTGGGAATGGGTGACCATATGCTGGAGGCTTGGTCCAGACAGCCCGCCGACGCCCTGGGACCCTGCCATTCCCACCTGCATGTTCCTCAGCAGCTGAAAGATCTCCATGGTGCGGTACACGATGTCCTGCACCGTCTCCTGACCGATCCGGCAGAGCGACGCCGTGTTGACCTCGCGGGCGGCCTGAGCCTGCGGGCCCCCGAAGGGCCCGGGCTGCATCCCCGAAGCCGCCAGCGGAGGCGTGGACATGGCGCGGTCGCGGCCTGGGGTGGGGGAGCGGGCCTACGGTACTTGAAGGGCGTCTTCTCTAGGGACCTCCGTCAGCCCAGAACCGAGGTACAGCAAGGCCTCAGCAAGCAGAGGAGCGCATAATACCCAATTTCAAAACAGCGGCCCAATTTCAATACAGCGACTTTGACTTCCGCCTGCCGTGACGTATCACGTCACCGTGACGCTACAGGCAACGCCCACTCGGCGTTCACCCGAATCAGCACTAAGCTGGGCGTGATTGGACCGAACGCCAGGTATGGTAGAACGAATGCGTAGCGGAGCCAATCATAGGTTTCTTCTCGGACAAAGGGGGTGGTGGTAGGAGAGGTGGGACGCCTACCAGAGTAGGTTTTCTAGAGTCTCTGCCCCGCGTTAGAACTCCTAGTGATACAGCGTTTGTGTTGTGATAGATGGGTTGGTGGACAATTTCTCACGAAGACCTTTGTTGTTAGGTGCCATCGAATCGGTACCGACCCATAGCGACACTGAGGCCTTAGCATATCCTTAATAACAGTTCAGAAAGGTTAAAGTAATTGTCCAGGATCTTACAACGTGTAACTGGCAAACTGGATTGCAAACCTAGAAAACCAAATTTCTAATCTTTCATACTTTTCTGTGACGTTATACCGACTCCCCCTTTCCCCCCCCTTTTTTGGGGGGGTGGGTGGGGAGTCCCTGTACAAACATCGTTTTAGTCAAGAAACTTTCCTGGTCAGCCTTATGTAAAAAAATTAACACTGCACACAACTTCCTTTAGCATTTCATTCCATTGTATCGGAGGCCTGGGGTGGCGCTGAGGGTTAATACGCTGGTCTGCTAGGTAGATGTGAACTATAGGGTAGGCGGTTCAAGCTCACCAGCTGCACGGTTCCTATTCATAGTGACCCTGCATAGGGTTTCCAAGTCTGTAAATCTTTATGGAAGCAGAAAGCCTCATCATTCTCCCACAGAACCGCTGGTAGATTCGAACTGCTGACCTTGTGGTTAGCAGTCAAGACTCGTAACCATTATGCTACCAGAGCTCCTTCTGAAACCCTATACAGGGAACGGACTCGACAGCACTTTAACAACAACAAAAAAATGTTGTCAAGTTGGTTTAGACTGATAGTGACCCTACATAGGGTTTGAGAGGATCCCTTATTAGATTTGAACTGCCGACTTTTCAGTTCAAACCGACCTTGCGGTTCAGTGTGTGTGAGAGAGATAGAAAGAGACACAGAGAGAGCTCACCTGCTGCTCTTTGGAAACCCAGGGTTGGATCCGACTCGATGACGCCTAACAACATATCTATCTATCTATATATCCATATGGAGCTCTGGTAGCGTTGAGATTACGAATCGGGCTGCTAATTTCATGGTCAGCAGTTCGAAACTACCAGCTGTTCCTCCGGAGAAAGAAGAAGCTTTCTGCTCCCGTAAAGATTTACAGCCTTGGAAACGTCACTATGAGTTGGTTCCGATTCTATGGCACACAACAACAACAATAACAACTATATCTATATAAAAAAGATCAGGGTTGGAGGAAAAATCATTAACAACCGGAATATGCAGGTTATACAACCTTGTTTGCTAAAAGCAAAGAGGACTTGAAATCCTTACTGATAAAGATCAAAGACCATAGCCCTCTATGGGTTGCATCTAAATGTAAAGAAAGCAAAAATCCAAAAAGATTAAAATTGTCGAAGACTTCATTTTGCTTGAATTAACCATCAATACTCAAGAAAGCAAACAATGTATTGCATTAAATACATCTGCTGCAAAAGACCTCTTGAAAGTTTTGAAGAGCAAAGATGTCAGTTTGAGGTCTATGGTGAGCCTGACCCAAGCCATGGTATTATCAGTAACCTTATATGCATGTGAAAGTTGTACAATGAATAAAGAAGACTGTAAAAGAATGGATGCATTTGAGTTATGGTGTTGGAGGAGAATATTAAAAATATCATGGACTGTCAAAAGAGCAAACCGATACGTGTTGGAAGAAGTACAGCCAGAATGCTCCTTAGAAGCCTGCATGGCCAGACTTCATCTCTCACATTGAGACACATTATCAGGAGGGTTCAGTTCCTGGAGAAGAACATCATAGTTAGTAAAGTGTAGGGTCAGAGAAAAAGAGGAAGACCCCAAAGAAGTAGATTGGCACAGTGGTAGCAGGACAGTACTTAGTATTGGCACATAGGAGTTCAAGAAATATTTGTTGCATGATTGTTGTGTGACATTGCACATGCAAGACACGTAGACCTTTGTCACACTTACCTCTTATTTCTCACTTCCAAAGGGGTGGGGGGTATGCAAGACGCCAAACTGTGAAAACTGATGACAGATACAAAATTACTACCTTTCAAAACATAACCGAGCACACCATTAGTGAGAACTTTCTAGAAAGTGGTTATTAAAAATGACGTAAGACCCATTGTAGAGATTTTTAAAGCACTAATTGTCTAGTCTTTTGTGATCTAGTATGATTGAAACATATTTTCTGGGTATCTGCTATGTGCTGGGTGCTACAACTGGAGATGAGTGATGTCTTATGGGGAAAGGAAATTTCATTGTAATGAATGTTTTCAAGGAAACATTCAAATCAGCATCCTCAGGGAGGTAACACTATAGTTCATCAGAGATTACCTGTCTGGAGTAAATTGATACCAGAAAGGGATTGGTGGATGGTGGTGAGCAGCAGAACCTTCTCTGTTGAGGACTGATGGCTTTAGTAAGGTCATTGCCAACACCAGAAGCTCATCATTTTGCCTGTTGTGTGCTCCACCATATTTACAGTTGTATTTGCAGGAAAGCTAAGTACCCACCTACCAATATCCTCTTTCAAACTCTTATATATTAGTGGAATATATATATGTTGTTGTTGTTGTTGTTAAGTGCCATCGAGTCG
>NW_006408519.1:22332441-22337773 GCF_000296735.1 Chrysochloris asiatica | reverse complement strand
TTTTCCTCTATTCCCTTTAGCCCATAGCTACTGCCCTGTGTTTTCACCTATCTTCATCATTCTTGCCACTCTCCATCTTCTTGTATATTTCCCTCCCCCTTTTTGTATATTGCTCTCCCTATCACCAAAGCTAACATGTGTCTACCCTCTGCTACCCTCTAACTAGTGACTTACTCTCTCTTCTTTTCCACCACTGGTAACCATCAAAAAATGTTTTTGTTTTGTTTTGTTTTAGTATACACACATTTTCTTAACTTTGTACAATAATGGTATCATACAATATTTGTCCTTTTGTGATTGACTAATTTCACTCAGCATAATGTCCTCCAGGTTCATTCATGTTATGGAGTGTTTCAGATTCATTGTTATTCTTCAGCATTGCATAGTATTCTATTGTGTGTATGTACCAATGTTTGTTTATCCATTTTTCCCTTGATGGGCATTTAAACTGTCTCTGTCATTCTTACACTGTGAATAGTGCTGTGATAAACATTGGTGTGCATGTATCTACTTATGTCCTGGTTTGTATTTCTTGTGTATATATACCAAGTAGAGGAATATCTGGGTCATAAGGTATTTCTATTTCCAACTTTTGGAGGAAGTGCCACTCCGTTTTCCAGAGTGGTTGAACCATTTTACAGTTCCACCCGAGGGTCCCAGTCTCTCCACACTCTCAGCAGCATTTGTTGTTTTCTGTTTTGTTTTGTTTTAACTTCTCTATTAATACTGGTATGGTGCTATAGAGTAACCACCAGACCAGACAGTGAGGTGGTCTGTTGTGCAGGGCTGCTATGAGTCAGAACCGACTCGAAGGCACTTAACAACAACATTAGTGCTGGTATCAGATGATATCTCATTGTTGCTTTGACTTGCATCTTTCACTGTGGATTAACGTGCTGGACAGCAAAGTTATTTGAGCTGCAAGGTTGGTGATTCAAGCTCACTAGCCGTTCCTTGGAAACCCTAAACAGGGTCACTGTGGGTTGGAACCCACTCAACAGCACTTAACAGCAACAACAATGGCTAATGATCAAGAACATGTCTTCATATGTTTGTTGGCTGCCTGAATGCCTTCCTTGGTGAAGTGTCCATTCATGTCCAGTGTCCATTTTAAAACTTGGGTTGTTAGTCTTTATCTTGTAGAAATGTTGTAGTTTTCTATAAATTTTCAATATTACTCCCTTGTCTGATATTCTTTGCAAAAAATTATTTCCCAGTCTGTGGGCTTCATTTTTCCTTTTTTTGCAAAATCTTTTGACGCACATAGTGTCTAATTTTTAGGTGGTTGCAGTCATCTGTGTTGTCTTCTACTGTTTGTGTCCACTACTTGTCTGTCAGTTTGTCATACTGTGGTGACTTGCATGTTATGTGATGCAAGAAGCTATGCTACTGATACTTTAAATATCAGCAGGGTACATCCATGGTGGGTAGATTTCATTCAAGCTTCCAGACTAAGACAGACTAAGAAGAAGGAGAGACGGACGACTTCTGAATGTTTACCATCTTTTGGCCATAGTTGTGGGATGACCTTATGAATAGAAGTGGACCACTGTCAGCACCAGAATATTGAATATTGAAACATGCAGAATAACACCAGAATACTGTCAGATACAGTGCTGGAAGATGAGCCTATGACTGGGGAAGAGCTACCTCCTCAAATTACAGTTGACTATGATGAGGTGAATGGAGTAAGGTTTTGGAATCTTTACTTGATGATGGGGAACAACTTAAAATGAGGAGAAACAGCTTTAAATATCCATTAATAATTGGGATCTGAAATGTACACAGTATGAATCTAGAAAAATTGGAAGTTGTCAAAAATGAAATAGGATGCATAAAGATTTATATCCTGGTATTAGTGAACCAAAATGGAGTGGCATTGGCTGTTTTGAATTTGACAATCATATGGTTTACTATGCTAGGAATGACAAATTCAAGAGGAATGGAGTTGCATTCATCATCAAAAAGAACGTTTCAACATCTATCTTTTAGTGTACTGTCTGTGATAGGCTAATATCCCTACACCTACAAGGAAGACCAGTTAATACCACTATTATTCAAATTTATGCCCCAACCACTAAATCCAGTGATGATGAAAATGAAGAACTCTACCAACTTCTTCAGTCTAAAATTGATCAAACATGTAATCAAGATGTATTGATAAATACTAGTGATTGTAATACAAAGGTTGGAAACAAAGAGGAAGGATCAGTAGCTGGAAAATATGACCTTGATGATAGAACCATGCTGGAGATCACATGATAGAATTTTGCAAGACCAATGATTTGTTCATTGCAAATACATTTTCGAAGCAACATAAAAGATGACTATGCACATGGACCTCACTAGATGGCACACACAGAAATCAAATTGACTACATCTATGAAGAGATGGTAGAAAAGCTGCATATTATCAACCAAAACAAGGCCAGGGTGAGACTGTGGGATAGACCATCAATTGCTAATATGTAAGTTTAGGCTAAAGCTGAAGAAAATTAAAACAAGTCCATGAATACCAAAATTTGACATTGAACATACCCTACCTGAATTTAAAGATCATTTCAAGAACAGATTTGATGCATTATTCACTAATGACTGAAGTCCAGAAGAGTTGTGGGATGACATCAAGATCATCATACAGGAAGAAAGCAAAAGGTCATTAAGAATACAAGAAAGAAGGAAAAGACCAAAGTATATGACAGAAGAGATTCTGTAACTTGCTCTCAAACATAGGTACGCTTAAGCAAATGGAGGAACTGAGGAGGTAAAAGAGCTGAGGTGCGCTGAAGGCTTTGGCAAAGAATAAGGTTCCATGAAATGATGGAATACAAATTGCAATCTTTCAACAAACTGATGTGGCACTGGAGGCACTCACTTATCTATGCCAAGAAATTTGGAAGACAACTACCTGGACAATTGATTGGAAGTGATCCATATTTGTGCACATTCCAAAGAGAGGTGACTCAAAGGAATGTGGGCATCATCAGACAATATCATTAAAATAACATGAAAATACATTTTTTGCTAAAAATAATTTAAAAAATGGTGGCAACAGGGAACTGCCAGAGATTCAAGCTAGATTCAGACTAGGACGTGGAAAGAGGGATATCATTGTTGACGTTAGACGGATCGTGACTGAAAACAGAGAATACCAGAAAGATGATTATCTGTGCTTTATTGACTATGCAAAAACTTTTGACAGTGTGGATAATGACAAGGTATGTACAACATAGTGGAGATTGGGTATTCTGGAACATTTAATTTGCTCATGAGGAACCTGTACATTGATCAAGAGACAGCTGTCTGATCAGAACAAGGAGACACTGAATGGTTTAAAATCAAGGAAGTTATGTGCTAGGGTTGTATTCTTTCACCATACTTATTCAATCGATTTGCTGAGCAAATCATCCAAGAAATTGGATTAGGTGAAGAAGAACATGGAATTAGAATTGGAGGAAGACTCATTAACGACCTGTGAAATGCTGATAATACAACCTTGCTTGCTGAAAGTGAAAAGGACTGAAAATACTTAATGAAGAAGATCGAAGACTACAGCCTTTGGTATGAGTTGCACCTCAGTGTACAGAAAACAAAACCCCACATCACCGGACCAATAAATAACATCATGATAAAGGAGAAAACATTGAAGTTGTGAAAAACTTCATTTTGCTTAGATCTACTATCAACACTCTTGGCTGCAGCAGTCAAGAAATCATGTTGCATTAAGGAAATGTGATGCACTAAACCTCTTTAAAATGTTCTAGAGCAAAGGTGTCAGTATGAGGACTAAGGTGTGCCTGACCCCTAGCTATAGTATTTACAATAGCATCATATGCATGTGAAAGTTGGACAGTGAATGAGGAAAACCATAGAAGAATTGATGTATTTCAGTTACAGTATTGAAAAAGAATATTTAAAGTACCACTAACTTCCAGAAGAACAAACAAATCTGTGTTGTAAGAAGTTCAACCAGAATGCTCCTTGGAAACCTGGATGGCCAGACATCAGATATATACCAAGAAGTATCAATCCTGAGAGAAGGTAAAGTGGAGGGTCAGCGAAAAAGAGGAAGACTCCCAATGAGAGGGATGCACACAGTCGGAAGCATCATTGGATTCAACCATAACAATGATGACTCAGGGCCGGACATTGTTTCATTGTGTTGTGCATAAGATTACTATGAGTCTGAACTGACTCAACAGCGTCTGAAAACATCAACAATGCTTGGGATTAATGGTATAGTGCTGTAGGATAAGCACTGAATTGCTAGCTGCAATGTGGGTGGTTCAAACCAGTTACATGGTCGCCATGAGTCGGAACTGATTCTACGGCACTAACAACAATAACAACAATACCTAGGATATTGACCTTTAAATGCTACATTTCATATTTAACACCTTTCAAAGTTCCTAGATTCATACTTTGTATATTTCATGTTTGATTATTACTGGATGCTTATAGATGTTTCTTCTCATTTGAGTTGTGCCACATCAGCAAATGAAGGTCCCAAAAGTTTATCTCCATCCACATCATTAAAGTCAACTCCTCTTTGAGGAGGCAGCTCCTCCCAGGAGGGGTTCATCTTTCAACATTATATCTACTAATGATATGCTGCTATTTGTATGGTTTTCAGTGGCAACCCTTCAGAAGTGGTTTGCCTCTCTTTATTCCTAGTCTGTTTTTCTTCTGGAAGCTCTGCTGAAACCTGCTACCCTGGGTCACCCTGTCAATGTTTAAAATACCAGTGGCATAGCTTTCAGCATCACAAAAACACATAAGTCACCACAGTATGACAAAGTGACAGACTAGTGGTGGTTAATGGTTTAAACCAACACGAATTTACAACTTTACAGATATGTAGGTCAAACGTCTGAGATAGATCTTACCAGGCTAAAACAAGGGGTTGGCAAGGCTGTGCTAGTTTCTGGTAACTCTGAGGACCTCCAATTTCTGCTCTTTCAGGCTGGTGACCGAATTCAGCTCCTGTTTTCTGGCTGACTATAAACTGAGGGCTGTTCCTAGCTTATTTGGGGCCATGACATTCCTTGGTTCATGGCTCCCTTCCTCCATTTCCCACCTTCCTTTCTCCACCAGCAATGGTGGGTTGAGTCCCTTTTATTCCTTGAATCTTTCCTGCTTTTTCTGCCTTCTGTGATCCTTGTCACATCTCTCTGGCCCACTCTTCTGCCTTCTTTTATTTTTAAAGGTCGATGTGATTTTATTTGGCCTATCCATGTAATCTGGTAGCATAGTGGTTACGAATCGGGCTGCGAACCTTAAGGTCAGCGGTTCGAAACTACCAGCTGCTCCGCGGGAGAAAGATGAGGCTTTCT
>NW_006408519.1:22330152-22331961 GCF_000296735.1 Chrysochloris asiatica | reverse complement strand
CTTTTTGAAACCCTCTCCTATTTTCCAGTTTCTGGGAACAGTGAGTGGCCATGTCTGTGGGATGATGACGGCTCTTGTCACTTAGTCCTCCCCACCTCGTTTTCACTCACTCTGGTTCATTTCTCTGTATAGTGCTTTCCACAAATTGAAGGTGTTGGTTTTATTTCTCTCCCCAACTACCCACTCAATATCATGACGTCAGAGATTGTCCCTTTTGGGCACTGAGGCAGACCTAGGATGGATGAAGAGCTGTGCCTGGCACAGAGTTAAGTGCTCAGTAAATCATTGCTGAGAGAATGATGTGATTACTTTGGGTCATCTTGAGTGTGGAATACTTGTGAGATAGACAAACAGCTGTCCAGGGAGCAATTGAGCATGTGCAGGGGACCTGGGGGTGTTATGGGAAGGGAATGGCATAGTGTGTTGCAGTGATGAGCTCTGAAACTGTGAGATATCTTGGACTAAAATTCAAACCTGGACAGATCTCAACATTCATGTCAAACATGGGGCTAGTTGATATGATTTCGTTTCTAGCATGTAGTAAGTCCTCAATAAATGTGTGCTATACTTATTGACCATCCAGACTTATTGACATGATTAGTTTCCAAAGACCCCTTGTTATGCAAAAATCAGCATTATACAAAATTTACATAACTGCCAACTTACATCATTGCATAACTGCCAAACCACTAAGAATCATGACCCATAACCTTAACCACCACAGTGTTATTGTCACTTCACACCTCTGTGTTCATCACTGCAAGATACACAGCATTAATGAACACAATAGGCATGCAGTAGATTTGTACTATTGTTGTGCAAAATGCAGGATAAGGTGATAATTAATAAGGGAGGAGTTGGTGTGGTGCTATAGGATCAGTACTGGACTGCAAACCACAAGATCGGCAGTTCAAACCCACCAGCTGCTCCTCAGAAGCCCTATACAGGGTCACTATGAGTGGGAAACGACTTGATGGTACATAACAACAAGAACAACAGGTATATTTCAGAGGTAATTGAATTCAATGGTAAAATTCTCCCTTTCCATGTGGAACACCTAAATTTGAATTCCGGAGAAATTCCTCAAGCACTGTACCACTCATTTATCACTGGAGGCTTGTGTGTTGCTATGATGCTGAAAAAGGTTCAATGGAGCTTTCAGACTAGGAAAGAAAATGAAGAAAATCAGCCAATGAAAATTGTTTGACTCACAATGATTGTGCATAGAGTCACATAAATTGGGAGCTGATTCAATGGCAGCTAACAATAGCAATAATACTTTCTTGTACTGTGTGTAACAGTGAGAAAAATGTTTGTGTGAGTAAAGACTTTGTCCCACGATAGTCAATAAAGCACAAGTAAACATCTTTCTGATATGCTCTGCTTTCAGTTAAGACCCATCTAACATCAGATATCCCTAATTCCATATCCTGCTCTGAATCTGGCTTGAATTTCTGTCTGTTCTCTATGGACTGTTGCAACTGCTCTTGAATTATCTTCAGCAAAATTTTACTTGCATGTGATATTAATGATACTGTTTGATGAGTTCTGCATCACATTTCTTTGGAATGGGCACAAATATGGATCTTTTGTAACTGGTTGGCCAGATTCTGTCTTCCAAATTTCTTGGCATAGATGAATGAGTGCCTCCAGTGCTGTTTCACTTTGTTGGAAGATGTCAATTTATATTCCATCAGTTTTTGGAGTTTTGTTTTTAAGCAATGCTTTCGATGCTGCTTGGACTGTTTCCTTCACTGCCATTGGTTCTTTATCACATGCTTCCTCTTGAAATGGAGTCCTGGTGTAGTG
>NW_006408519.1:22282855-22328142 GCF_000296735.1 Chrysochloris asiatica | reverse complement strand
CTAATGCAATACGTCGTTTGATTTCTTGACTGCTGCTTCCATGAGTGTTGATAGTTGATCCAAGAAGAATGAAGTCCTTGACAACTACAATCTTTTCTTCGTTGATAAGAATGTTAGCAACTAAATGTAGGTGGGATATATTCAAGGTCATATTTTGACTCTTGTGGATTTGTTTAAATTTTATTCAGCTTCAACCTGAACTTGCATATAAGCAATTGATGGTCTGTTCCACAGTCTGCCCTGGCCTGGTTTGGACTGTTGATATGGATCTTCTCCACCATCTCTTCCCACAGATGTAGTCAATACATCTCTTCCCACAGATGTAGTCCATCTGGTGAGGTTTTAAAAATGTGTTGTTTAAAAAAATGTATTGGTAATAAACAAGTCATTGGTCTGGCAAAATTCTATCATGCATTCTCCAGCATCATTTCCATCACCAATACTGTATTTTCCAACCACTGATCCTTCCTCTTTGTTTCCAACTTTCACATTCCAATCATCAATAATTATAAATGAAACTTGATTGAATGTTTGAGCAATTTTAGATTGAAGAAGTTCGTAGAACTCTTCAATTTCATCATCAATGGCTTTAGTGATTGGTGCAAAATTTTGAATAATAGTAGTATTAACTGGTCTTCCTTATGGTCATATGGATATTGCCCTATCACAGATAGCATTGTAGTTCATGATAGTTCTTGAAATGTTCTTATTAACAATGAATGTGATGATATCACTCTTGAATTTGTTGTTATTGACACAGAAAATCATATGATTGTCCGAATCAAAATGGCCACAGTCAGTTCATTTTAGCTCACTAATGCCTAGGGTATCGACCTTTATTCATTCCATTTCATTTTTGACAACTTCCAATTTTTCTAGATTCATACTTCATATACTCAGTCCATTTTCTGATTATTAATGGATATCTACAGTTGTTTTCCTTCATTCTGAGTTCTGCCCCATCACCAAATGAAGGCCCCCCAATTTTTACTCCATTTATGTCATTATGGTCAATTCTACTTTGAGGAAGGAGCTTTTCCCTAGTCATATTTTGAATGTCTTCCAATCTGAGGGGCTCATCTTCCCACACTGTTCTGTTGCTATTTATGATGTTTCATCGTCTAGTACTATATCTGACTGTGCTCTGCTGCTAGACATAGGTTTTCAGTGGCTAAACATTCAGAAGTATTCTGTCTTTCTTTCTTCCTACTTTGTGTTATCTCAAAGTTCAACTAAAACCTGTCCATCATGGGTCAATCTGCTGATATTTCAAATACTGGTGTCATAGCTTCCAGCATGCAAGCCACCAGAGTATGACACACTGACAGATGAGTGGTGGGGTGATCACTGTTAGATTCTCTGAAACATTAAACAAAATCGTTTGCATGAAGAAGGTACATTTCAGTTTACAGAGGAGGAATTTTCAGTGTATAATTCCTGCCTGAGGTCCCCTTGGTGGTGAGGGAATGTGGCAGAAACTATCATTTCTACCTTGTGTCTGATATGCATTTTTTTTCTAGCAATAAGTCATCTGACTTTTAGCAGGGTACCAAGGATAAAGGGTGTACAGCTCAACCTTCCTTGTATCGTGGCAAGATCATTTCACTAAGCTCTGACCAGTGGTCTATAAGTTTAAGTTGCAAAGATGATGACTGGCCACATCTTACAGTCATGGGACCCCTTCAGTTCTTGCTAGCTGGGACACAGACATTATGACTGCAGTTCAAATAAGCTCTTATTTGGGGTTTTCTGTCACAAGGAGCTTTATCTCACCCTAACTGCTGAAGTGACAAATTTGGAATTTGCTTTAAGTTCCACATGGTTTTGACTGATGCCAAAGTAGGTTCTACTAATATAATGATTCATTGTCACTTCCTTAAATTATGCAGCAGGCAAATCAGAATCCCTTTTGACCTACCTAATGACCCTAGCCATGCTACTTGTCCCTTGGGTAATGGTAGACTCGTAGCCTCTGTGTGTATGTTGTCATGGAAAACTCTGGGCAGTTCTTCGTCTAGCACTAGGGAGATGAGTGAGCAATTCTGGGATGGTTTTGTGGAGTCAGGTTTTGTGCTGGTTGAATCAAAAGCTTACAGTTGTTAGAGTGAAACGAAGAATCAATATTTGCGACTACACTAAGTGGAAAACAGTGGGGAGGGATGGGAGAAATGAAGATGCAATGGGCCATAATGAAAGGAAGACTCCTTACAGACTAACACAATGGGCATTGGACTAACTTTACCATTGACTAGTTTTGTGACCCTGGACTATCTTATAAACTGGGCATTTAACTCTGACACTCTTGCATTTTTTAGTATATTATCCATACTCTGGTAAACTTCAAAATCATCTAGGAAAATTTGGAAATGTCATTACATACATTGGGTGTAACAAAGAAAAGAGATGAGCCTGAACCACCACTGTCCTGACCTTGGCCTCTCAGTAGTGGTGGGCATGCCCAGTTTACTCATGAGAAATAGCCTATCTTTTCAACTCACCCACTCATGGTCAGGAATATTCCCTCCAGACAGAGAATTATTGAATTTAAGCAAACACTTACTGGGCACCTGTAATTGGTCAAACTAACAAGCATTTAGGTTGATTTAGACTATTGCTTAGATCTAAACAGCATTCTAATTTAACAAACTGTACGAAGTGGTCTCTGAAGGTACATTAGTTAAGGTTTTCTTTGCTTCATAGATATTCAGAATACCACACAAGCAGTCCCCAGGTTGGGTTATAGATGTCTGACTGAGATTGACAACTCATACTTGACCTTGAATATTATGTAAACTTGCCCTGACTATGAAACGATCGAATCAACCCCTACTCACAACAAAGTCTTCATTATACAGAGCCACCTTCACCTGCTGCCCAGATAGCTTCCACACCATGGAAAAATGAATGAACCAAACACACTGACACTGCATTGATTCGGACGCATATAGCACAGAGTAGAAATGCCCCATCATGTCCGTTGTTGTGTACCGTTGAGTTGGTTCCCACTCATAGTGACCTTAGAGGGTTTCTGAGCAGTGACTGATGGGTTTGCAGCACTTTGCAGTTAGCCATCCAGCGCTTATCCTACAGTAGCACACTGGGCCTCCCCTCATCATACTGGTGCTAGCTTAGTTCCTTCATGAGATCACAGTTATCTCCATACAAAGTATCAGCCTCTCTGACTTTCCAGGCCTCACATTGTTTATTTCCCCTCTAGTGAGCATCTTATTGCTCACTCAGTTGCACAGGCCAATCATGGTGCTTTGTTGTTGTTGTTAGGTGCCATCGAGTTGGCACTGACTCATAGTGACCCTATGCACCACAGAACAAAACACTGCCTGATCCTGGGCCAACCTCACTATCATTGCCATGCTTGAATCCATTGATGCTGCCACTTTGCCAATCCATCTTGCTGGGGGTCTTCCTCTTTTTCTCATGGTGCTTACATTCCTTAAAACCTTTTCTGAAGGAAAACTACTCTTCCTACATAGGTGGCAGCTTGTCATAACCACTTCCTGTTCATATAACTCCTGGTCACTTCTGAATGGATTATGGAAGGGCCTGTGACTCAGAAACACCTAACATCCGGGCTGGTCAACAACATACACCATGGCCTGGTACAAACAGCTCTGACAAACAGTGAGGCCGATCATAAACTGGGCCAGTAACATTGGCCTTTTCAAAAATTTGAACAGGATGATAGGAAAAGGAACAGAAAATGGAAGGTCATGAGTTGGGGAGAGGCTGTGAGAAACCCAAATTATAGGGTCATGTGGACTATGAAAATCAGTGTTATTAGATGTAGAGGAGCCACCCAGACATAGTGTGAGATGGTTGGGAGCTAGAGGGGAGGCAACTGTGGAGTCAAAGAGAAACAGAGACGGGGAGAGAGACAGGTGGTTTTAGGAGGGATGGCTAGGGGACTTGCCTTTGAGGGGCAAGTGTGGGCTAGTACAGAAGAAGTCCCTGGGTTGTGTACATGGTTGGCACACTCAACTGCCATCCAAAATGTTGAAAATGTGCACCCACCCAGAGGTGCCTTGGAAGAAAACCTTGGTGATCTACTTCCTGAGAATTAGCCATTGTATGGAGCATACACAAGAGGTCGCCATAAGCCAAAGTCAACTGAATGGCAAATGGGGGTACTGTCTAGGATATACTTCTCACTCTAATTTGCTTGACCTCAGATGACATGTTGTTTTTTTTCCATCAATTGGTCAAAATATTGCACTTAAAGTCTTGAACCCTAAGGAAGGCCCAAGAGGTCTACATTCTACTTTTAGCCTCTGTCTTTACCTCTCTGTCATCTGTGCACTGTGTGTGGCCACATTGTCTCTGCAGGTTTCCAAGTGTACCAACTGCTTTCCCACCTTTGGTCCCTCATACATGTTCCTCTAGGAATGGATTGCTCCACCACACTCCACTTTGTCCCCAACCCTACTCTCGCCCTGGCTGGCACCCTGTTGCTTAAATCCAGGTGAAATGTTTCTTCCTCGAACCCTCCCAACTGAACTCTCATTCCCTTCTTATTTTTATGTTTATTTTATGTTCCATTACTCACAGAACTAAAGACACTTAGTAATTTTATGTGTATTTTAATATTTGTCTGATAACTGCTTCTTCCATTAGCATGGGAACAGCAGGTGTGACAATGATTGTCTGTGATGAATTTAAGTCTTTGCTCACACTGATGAATGATGAATTTAAGTCTTTGCTCACACTGTTTCCAGCATCACTCAGTGCCTGGGATAACGTGGGTGTTGTGTATGGTTGAGTTGATTCCAACTCATAGCGACCCTGTTTTTTTGTTGTTGTTAGGTGCCATTGAGTCGGTACTGACTCATAACGACCTAATGCACAGCAGAAGGAAACACTGCCGATCCTGTGCCAACCTCACTACTATTGCCACGCTTTAGTCCATCTGTGCTGCCCTGTAGGACAGAGTAAATTTTGGTTGATTCTTAATAGTCATAGAATGAACAAATGAATACATTACAATGAATTATTCCCTCTTTTCTCTATCTTCCTTCTTTCTCAAATCCAGATACAAAACACTTCACTCCTTTTTCCAATTCAGTGTTTCATTCTTCTGTGATTTTAATTGCAATTACATTTTAATTAAGGCGCACTGGTGGCACAATGGTTAAGCACTCAGCTGCTAAGCAAAAAAGTAAGTCGTTTGAACCCACCAGCTACTCTGTAGGAGAAAAGACTTCTCCCATAAAGACTACAGACCAGGAAAATCTACAGGCAGTTCTACTTTGTCATATAGAGTATGAGTTGGAATTGGCTTGATGGTATACAACAACAACAACATACTTGAATTTCTACAAGAACATTTGACACTTATTAGTATGCTTTAAAATGTTGAAAGGCAAAGATGTCAGTTTGAGAACTAGGGTGTGCCTGACCCAATCCATGGTATTCTCAATAACCTCATATGTATGTGAAAGTTGGACAATGAATAAAGAAGACCATAGAAGAGTTGATGAATTTAAGTTATGGTATTGGAGGAGAATATTAAAAGTACCATGGACTGGCAAAAAAACAAACAAATCTGTGTTGGAAGAAGTATATCCAGAATGCTCCTTGGAGGACAGGATGACCAGACTTCATATCCATACTTCAGACATATTATTAGGGGTGACCAGTTAATGGAGAAGGACATCATGCTTGGTAAAGTGGGGGATCAGAGAAAAAGAGATGGATTAGCACAGTGGCAGCAACAGTGGGCTCAAGCATAGCAATGATTGTTCGGTTGGTGCAGGACTAGGCAGTGTTTTGTTCGGTGTGCGTAGGGTCACTGTGAGTCAGTACTAACTTGTTGGCACCTAACAACAACAGCAACAAGTATGCAATCTGGTATACCTTTATTATTTTACGCACATTCTATTAGGTTTATCTATATACTATTTATATACTAGGCTGATTTTTCAGTTGAAGGAAGCAGGGATGGAGGTTTATGCCATAACACCCCTCTTTCAGCAAAGTACTCAGTACAGTGCTAGATCCATCCTGAAAACGTACTCAATACTTGATGACTCAAAACAATGTCCTTTTGAGTCACAGATTCAGCTGCAGGATGACATGAGACTTACTTTTACCTTTCACACATTAGAAACAAATGCTCCTTAGGGGAAGGAACTGTGTTTTTCCCATCATTGCTTCCTAATGATGGAGGACAAAAGGTTCACAGATGCAGAGCTCTGGATTAAACTCGAGGGAAACTTTAAGGTCCAACTGCAGATAACATTGTAATGTGCTTTTCAATTACAGCTTAAACACACAACTAGGACTGCCTTTGTGCTTGGAATGCAAAAACCAGATTCTTTGATTACGTTTGCATGAGCAAAGACATAAATGGTGAGTAAGAATTGCTTGTTATTTTTGTTATTGTGTGCTATCGAGTCAGTTCCTATATAGGATTTCTGAGAGTTACTGGTGGGTTTGAACTGCTGACCTTGTGGTTATCAGTTCAATGCTTATCCACACCAGGGCCTGAAGAATTACTTACTGACCTCAAATTTTGTCTTTCTTGGTAACTAACCAGTTGAAGATGAAGCACTGGTGGGGCAGTAGTAAAATTTTGCTTTCTATGAGAGAGACCAAGTTCTGTCAGTGGATATTTATATGTTGCTCTGATGCTGAACAAGTTTCAGCAGACTTTCTAGACTAGTAAAGGCTAGGAAGAAAAACCTGGTGATCTACTTTAAAAAATCAACCCATGAAAATCCTATGGATCCACAGGGGATCAATGGGATGGCGCAGGAGAGGACAGGGTTTTGCTCTGTGCATGTGTCTACCTTGAGTTAGGAACAGATTTCACATCTATTAACAACAACAACCTGATCACGAACAAGCAGTGATGTCTACGTTGCTTTCAGTTGGCAGTGGTCCACATCTTGGTTCAATTTTTGAAGGTTTGCTGTGCTGTTTTAAATCTACCCCACATACACAAGACGAATGGGCCAGGATTTTTTCAGTGTTAAGGCACTGACCCCACTTGCTCTTGGCTGTCTGGGATTCCTTCTCTCTCTCCAGTGATGATTCTAGTTGCTGTGGTTCCTTTCCTTGTTTCCTCAGCCTGGACGATGGTGATTCACTATCACGGTTTCTTCTAAACAGTTCCACTCTGCACCTGCAGCCCACCTGTGAGGCAAAATCATAGAAAAACCTAAACCTCACCCTTCTGCTTGTTTCTGCTCCAGTTTCTATGCCCCTCCATAATTTACCTGCTTTTGTTCAATCTTTTATTAAATTATCAAAAAAAAATTTTTTTTCTCTGAATTAAGTGAAGAATTACAGAGCAGATCATCAGTTTCATACTCAACAAATCATATATTTTGCTTCATTACAATGATTGAAATCCCCTCCATGTACCATCAGTTAAGTGTCTACCTCTATTCACTTTAACTCTGGCTTTCGTCCCTGTGTCTCCTGCTACCTTCATCTTTCCTCTTGTTGTATATTGCCTACCCTGTCACCCATGTTAACATATGTCTACCTTGCCCGTGACTACGTTTCCCTCTTGCCTCCCCAGCCCTCTGTAACAGTCTTAGATTGTTTGTTTTGTCAAGAAACCCTTTTCTTAACTTTTTACAACAGTGGTCATTTTGTGTTTGTCTAATTTCAGTCAGCATAATGTCTCATAAGGGGTTTTGCAGGTTTATTGTTATTTTTCAATGTTGTGTAATATTCCATTGGGTGTATATACCAAAGTTTGCTTGACCATTCTTCTGTTGGTGGACATTTAGGCTGTCTCCATCTTTTTGATATGTCTCTTGTAGACAGCATATTGAAGGATCCAGTTTTCTTATCCATTCTACTATACTCTGTCTTTTGACTGGTACATTTAATCCTTTTACATTCAGTGTAATTATCAATAAGTATGAATTTGATAGTTGCCATTTCACTGTGTGATTTTTGGGGGGAGGGGAGGGCTGCTGCTGATTTCTTTGTTCCACATAATTTTCCGCACTCTGTTCATTTGTGGGCTTTCTTTTCAACTTCATTTCTGTTCTGTTAATGTTTACTAATTCTGATTTTCCTCTTTTTTATTTTGATGTGAAGGTATAGTAATTTTCTTTGAGGTTACCCTGTAATTTAGCAATCTCTCCACCTCCACCATTTAAATCAGCAATCTGTTTTATCTTGAAACCTACTTGGCTTCCCTGCCATTTGGAAGTTCTGTATGTACACTATTTTCTCATTTTTCTTTGCAGTTGACTTCATTATAAATTGATATCTCTGGTTCTCTATTTTCATTCTTGTACTTTTGTTTTACTTTAAACATTTCTATGTCTGGATTGAGTTATGGGTGGTGTTGTCATGTATGATCATTTCAGGTTGTTGTCTGCTGTTATTCTTTCTCATTCCAAAGAACACCCTTTAGTATTTTTTTGCATAGCTGGTCTGGCTACTACAAATTTCTGTTTATTTGGATATGTCCTAATTTCACTGTCATATTTGAGGGACAGCTTAGCTCAGTATATGATTCTTGGTTGGCAATTTTGTTTGTTTGTTTGTTCAGAGTTTTGTATATGTCATCCCATTACCTTGTTGCCTGAATAGTTTCTGCTAAGAACCAGAGCTTCATCTTATTGGGTCTTCTTTGTAGTTTAGTTTTTCCTGAGGTACTTTCAGAATTCTTTACTTGTTTTTCGTTTTGGACACTTTGATTATGATACGTCTTAGTGATTTTCTTTTAGGATCCATCCTGTTTGGTGTTTGTTCAACATGCTTATTTTCTCCCCTTTCATGACGTTAGAGAGTTTTCTTCAAACTAGTCTTAGACAATTTTCTGAGTGCTTTTTATTCTCTTTTCCTGTTCTGGAATTCCAACCATCCGTAAGTTGTTCCTCTTCATGGTGTCCCACAGAACTCTTAGGCTTTCTTTGGATTTTTAAATTCTTTTTATATGATTGTTCGAGGTTTATCTTCAAGCTTAATAATTAGAGCTTTCATTGCTTTGAATCTACTCCTTTGCCCCTTTGTTGTATTGCCCATTTCTGAAATCTTTGTTTCGATCTTCTGAATTTCCAAATGTAGGTTTTGTATTATTTCAGAATTTGCGTTTCTTTTTTTGGTGTACTCCTGTAGTGTTTTCCTGAGTTCTTCCCGAGTTTCTTGTGTGTTCTCCCTATGTTCCTGGATTTTCCCATCAGTCATTTGGAGGTACCTAAATCTCATTCTTTCAAATTCTTTTCCAGTTAGTTCCATGACCTGTTCTTTCTCAGATTCTGGCTCTGCTTCTTGGTCATCAGTTTTAGCCATTCTTTCTCATTTCTTCAGGTGAGCTAAAATTGCTGTCTCTGAGACATTGTGGTATGGTTGTATTTGTATTTAATTGATACTTGTATATTGATGTGTTCTTAGGCTTCCACCCACTGTCTCCCATGGATGTAGCTAGAGAATGGAAGTGTATGCATCTTTCTCCTCTTGCCATTTGTGCATCTCAATTTAGTGTGGCTTTGGCTGGTTTTGCCTGATGTCTGTCATTGATCAGGTGGCATAGGAGCTGGTATTGGCTCTTGCCCAGTGGGTGGAGTTGCAGAGGGTATGGTTGTGGCTGGGCTATGTGGGCATGTTTGGTGTCTCCTGTTGAGTGGGAAAGAGGAGAAACTCTCCTCCAGCTCCCCTCCACATACATGAAAACAAGTAACCACATGAAAAGAGAAAATAATAAAGGAGAAAAAAGAGATAAAACAGGCAGCAACTAGTAAAAACAGAATATAATAACTAAAAGGAGAAAAGAAGAGCAGGAAAATGGAGCTATAGAAAAGAGAAAAAAGAAAAGAAAAGGAAGGAAGAAACAGCAACAACAACAACAACAACAACAACAACAACCAGGAGGGGGAAGCTGAAAAGAGAGGGTAGAGAGTAGTAAAGAAAAATCAAAAGGAAAAAAAGAAATAGACAAGGGATAATGAGAAGCAGAAGAGAAGAAGATAAAACAAACAGGAAAAAAAATAGTGTAGCTGTTGGACCCAGAAAAAGCTCTGGGTGGGGACAGGGGACTTCTATCAGCAAAGGAGCTCAGGAGGTGGGTTTGGGAGGAGGGATATGACAGCAGAGTTCCTGGCCCTAGATGGAGTGCCTAAAGGCCTAAGTGGTATTTGTGTTTAGGGCACTCTATCAGGAGGCCCTGGATGAAGCTGGTTTCAGTGTCTGTTAGGACCACAGGGTAGTGGGGGACAGGGAGGCTGCTTATGAGGGTTTCTGCTAGACTATGGCACTGTGGGCTAATGCGTCAGACTGCAAAGTCATTTGAACTGCAAGGTCAGTGGTTCAAGCTCATCAGCTGCTCCTTGGAAACCTTATATACAGGGTCGCTATGGGTCGGAATCGACTCTATGGTGCTTAACAACAACAGCACCAGCACTGCTGGTCTGGTGGCTCTGTGGGTTCTGCAGGTTTAGTGCTGAGCCTGCCTGAATCCAGGCACCAAATTGGTGCAGCCAGCTTCCGACTCACATTGGCATGGCTCACAACCACGTAACTCTGACCTTTCAGAGAATGGAGTCTGTACTGGGGGTGGATGAGGGAGCTGGTCACATTTCTGTTCATCAGGGAAGTGTGGGGAAAAAGAAGGAATCACAACTTTCCCATTGCCTGTGTGAATCTGCTCAGCCAGGTCACCTTCGGCTGTAGAAATTGCTCACAAAGTTTAAGAAAATAATGCTGAGTCTGGCCGGCCATTCACCAATTGGTCTCCCTCTCTTGCAGGCCCTGTTTAGCTTCTTCTTCCAGCAAGCATTCAATCCACTTCTCTAACCTTTCCTAATGCAATCCAGAGTTTCAGGATTTCATCTGTATCTGTTTCATTGGTTTCTCATAGCTTTGTTGGAGAGGTCTGTATATGTATCAGCCTAGACTGCCATTTTGCCCCAAATCGCTGCTTTTGTTTATCCTTGAAATGTTTCATGTTTGTATTTTTTTGGTGGTCTATAGTTCCACTCCTCTGTCGGTTTGTCACACTGCAGTGGATGATGTGCTTCTGTGATGTTGGAAGCTGTGCCACCTGTAGTTTAAATGCCAGCAGGATCAGCCATCATGGACAGGTTTCAGTGGAGCTTAAAGACTAAGATGTTGTTGTTTGTTGTTAAGGGCCGTCGAGTTGGTTCCAACCTATAGCGACCTTGTGTAGGGTTTCTGAGGAGCAGCTGATGAGCTTGAACTGCCAACCTTGCAGTTCAAATGGCTTTGCTGTCTGGCGCATTAACCCCACAACGCCACACCAGGACCCCAAGACTAAGATAGATTAGGAAAAAGGAATGGCATCACATTCATCATCAAAAAGAGCTTTTCAAAACCTATCTTGAAATATAATGCTGTCTGTGATAGGACAATATCCAGACTCCTACAAGGAAGACCAGTTCATATGACTATGGGATCCTATGGTAATATAGGATATGCACTAGACCGCTAAACACAAAGTTGCAGTTCAAACCCACCAATCATTCCTCAGAAATCCTTTGTAGGGTTGCTATAAGTCAGAACCAACTTAATAGCACTTAACACAGCAACAAATTCAAATCTGTGCACCAACCAGTAAAGCCAATGATGATGAAATTGAAGAATTATTCAGTCTGAAATTGATCAAACATGCAATCAAGATATATTGATCATTACTGGTGATTAGAACGTGCAAGTCAGAAACAAAAAGAGAGGATCAGTAGTTGGAAAATATGGCCTTGGTGATAGAAACGTGATGGAGATTGCATGATAGGAATATGTAAGACTGACGACTTAGTCATTGAAAATAGCTGTTTCAAAAACAAAAAAAATACTGGCTGTATATGTGGATCTCACCAGATGGAACACACAGGAATCAAACTGACTAAGCAAGTAGGAAAAGACTTTGGAGAAGCTGAATGTTATCCCACAAAACAAAGCTGATATGCAAGCTCAGGATAAAGCTGAAGAAAATTAAAACAAGGCCACAAGAACCAAAATAGGACCTTAAATGTAAGCCACTTTAATTTAGAGACCATCTCAGGAACAAATTTAATGCATTAGACATTAATGACTGAACACCAAAGGAATTGTGGGATGGTATCAAGAACATAATATAAGAAGAAAGCAAAAGGTCATTATAAAGACAGGAAAGAAAGAAAAGACAAAAATGTATGAATGAAGACACTCTGATACTTGCTCTTGAGCACACAGAAGTTAAAGTGACTGGAAGAAATGATGAAATAGAAGAGCTGAACAGAATATTTCAAAGGGCAGTTTGAGAAGACAAAGTAAAATATTATAATGCAAAGACCTGGAGTCAGAAAACCAGAAGGAAAGAACACATTCGGTATTTCTTAAGCTGAAAGAACTGAAGAACAAGTTCAAGCCTAGAGCTGCAATATTGAAGGATTCTATGGTGAAAATATTGAATGATGCAGAACACAACAAAAGAAGATGGAAAGAACACAGAGTGACTGTAATAAAAAGAATTGGTCAATGTTTAACCATTTCAAGAGGTAACATGTGATGAAGAACTGACGGTACTGAAGGAAGAACTCCTAGCTGCACTAAAGGCGCTGGCAATAAACAAGACTCCAAGAACTGACAGAGCACAGTCTGAAATGTTTCAACAAGCAGATGGAATAGCAATGCTGGAGGGGCTCACTCATCTATGCAAAGAAATTTGGAAGCAGCTACTTAGCCAATGGATTGGAATATTTCTGTCCATTCCAAAGAAAGTTGATCTAATGGAATGTGGAAATAATTGGAAAATGTCATTAATATCACTCACCAGTAAACTTTTACTGAAAATCATTTAAAAATGATTACAGCACTACATCCATAAAGAGCTGCCAGAAATTCAATCTGGATTCAAAGCTAGGGATATCCTTGCTAACATCAGATGGATCTTGGCTGAAATCAGAGACTATCTGAAAGATATTTACTTTATTGACAATGTAAAAGCATGCAAACATGTGGATCACAACCAGCTATGTATAGCATTGCATAGAATGTGAATTCCAGAACACTTAATGCGTGTTATATAGACCAAGAGGCAGTCTTTATAACAGAACAAGGGGGTACTGAAAGATGCAAAATCAATCAATATGGTGATAAAATCATCTGGAAAGATGGAGTGTATGAAAAAAAGACATGGTTTCAGTATTGGAGAAAGACTCATTAGCAACCTGTGATCTGCTGATGAAAAATCTTCTGGCTGGAAGCGAAGAGGACTTGAAATACTTACTAATGAAGATCAAAGACTACAGCTGTCAGTATGGATTGCACCACAGGAAACTAAAATCCTCTCAACTGGATTAATAAATAACATTAGGAACAATAAATAAAAGGTTGAAGTTGTTAAATACTTCATTTTTCTTGGATCCATAGTCAGCAGTCATAGAGGCCGCCATCAGGAAAACAAATGGTGTATTGCATTAGGCAAATTTGTTGCACAAGACTTCTTTAAAGTGTTTTAGAGCAAAGATATCAGTTTGAGAACTAAAGTGTATCTGACCCAAGCCATGGTATTTTCAGTAGCCTTAAATACATTGGAAAGCTGGACAGTGAATGAGGAAGACCACAGAAGAATTAGTACATTTGAATTGGTATTGGCAAATAATATTGGAAGTACCATGGACTGTCAGAAGAACAAACAAATTTGTCTTCGAAGAACAACAGCCAGAATGTTCCTTAGAAGTGAGGCTATTGAAACTTCTCTCATAGACTTTGGACATATTATCAGGTGGGACCAGTCCATGGGAAAAGACATCATAGTTGGTCAGTGAAAAAATGAGAACGACCCCAATGAGATGGATTTACAAAGTGGCTGCCACAATGGGCTCAAACATAACAATAATTGTGAGGATGGTACAGAGCCAGGCAAGTTTTGTTCTGTTGTGCGTAGACTTGCTATGAGTCAGAACTGACTGGATGGCACCTAACAACAACAACATAGTGTTGTGGGTGGGAGGGTTGGTCTGTAAGGGAGTAATACTACCTTACAAGAGGTGAACTCCACATTGTCAACTTTTTCTTTATTCCTCTAATTGCTAGAGATAATACAAAAACAGTTGCAACCAGAGAACTTCCAGAGGTTCAAGCAGGATTCAGAAGAGGATGTGGAATGAAGGATATCATTACCGATGTCAGATAGATCTTGACTAAAAGCTGAGACTACCAGAAAGATGTTTACCTGTGCTTTACTGGCTATACAAAGTCTTTCAATTGTGTGGATCGTGACAAGCTATGGACAACATTGTGGAGAATGACAATTCTGGAACACTTAGTTGTGCTATTAAGGAACCTGCACATAGACCAAGAGGCAGTTTTTCTAACAGAATAAAGGAACACCGAATGGTTTAAAATTAGGCAAAGTGTTTGCCAGCGTTGCATTCTTTCACCAAACTTATTCAATCTGTATGCTGAGCAAATAATCTGAGAAGCTGTGTTATATGAAGAAAAAGGTGGCATCAGGACTTGAGGAAGGCTCATTAACAACCTGCTATATGCAGATGACACAACTTTGCTTGCTGAAAGTGAAGAGGAATTAAAATACTTACTGATGAAGATCAAAAACCGTAGCCTTCTGTATGGCTTTCATCTCAATGTAAAGAAAACAAAAATCCTCACCACTGGACCAATAAACAACATATATGTAAATGGAGAAAAGACTGAAGTTGTCAGGGACTTCATTTTGCTTGGATCATCCATCAGCACTCATAGAAGAAGCAATCAAGAAATCAAATGACATATTGCATTAGGCAAATCTGCTACACAAGACCTTTTTAAAGGGTTCAAGAGTAAAGATGTCAGTTTGAGGACTAAGGTGCAACTGATCCAAGCCATGATATTTTCAGTAACCTTATATACATGCAAAAGTGAGACAGTGAATACTAAAGACCGTAGAATAATTGATGCATTGAGTTACGATGTTGGAGGAGAATATTAAAAGTACCATGGACTGCCTAAAGAACAAATAGATCTGTGTTGGAGAAAGTACAGCCAGATACTCATTGGAAGCCAGGATGGCTAGATGTTGTCTCTCATACTTTGGACATATTAACAAGAGGAACCAGTGCCTGGAGAAGGCTTTCATGCTTTGTAAAGTGGAGGGTTGGAGAAAAAGAGGAAGACCTCCAATGACATGGATTGGCACAGTGGCGGCAGTAATGTGTTCAGGCATATCAACAATTGTGAGGTTGGCACAGTGTTTCATTCTGATGTGCATAGACTTGCTATGAGTCGGTAATGACTCAATGGCACCTAACAACAACAACAACAAATTGCTTTAAAGCCAGGAATTTAATGATGAAGACAGCATTCTTTCAGCTTCTTCATGTATATATGTAGCCAAACCAGATGAAAAGTTTGGCCTGAGCAAAATGTGGGTGATACCCCTGCATAGGTTTGAATTGCCAGCCATTCAGTTAGCAATAGAGTACCTAACCATTTTCAACATCCAGGTCTCTTACTTGTGTTACCTACGATTATTGAACATCTACTGTTGTCCAGACATTTTACTCGTAGTATTTTACATACATTAACTTTAAGCTGCTAATCACAAGCTTGCAAGTTTGAGTCTACCTAGGGTGCATCCGAAGAAAGGAATCTGCTTCTGAAAAAAAAAGATCATCAGCCATGAAAAACCCCATGGACACCCTGTGGTCATCATGAACCAGAATCAACTCAACGGCAGCTTTTTTTTAAAAAGAATATGTGTATAAGGATGGACTATTTTTTTTCATTTTTATTTTACATGCTAGGAAATGGATCTTAGAAAGGTCAAACAAATAGCTCAAGGTCACATCATTCATAAGTAGCAGTATCCTTTTCTTTTTGACACTAAAATTCTGTCTCTAACCTATTCACCAGCCTTCTTTCCTGGTTCCAATTTGACATGAGGATCTCTGTTTTATTATAACATGAGGATAGCTAGTTTTGTTGACTTAAGGCCTGTTGATTCTCCCCAAAGGGGTTGCCATGTATGGGATGTGTTTCTAGATCTGTACAAGAATTGGAGACTGGAGAGGAACTTTATTTGCATTACAGAAGGAAGACCATTCTCAATTCCCCAGTAGTTCTCTTTTATCAAAAAGTACGCTGTGGGTATTCGCTCCTGAAAAATCTTTGGTAAATGCCTGTTGAAATGAATGAATCTTTGGGAAAGTGATTAGTGAGTCAAGTGAATCATTGAAACAAACATGACAGTTCAAAATCATACAGAGTTTACTGAGATCTATTAGCACCGTCAGTGGTACCTCAGCACATACATTGTGACAACCAGAAACTTATTAACAGCTTGTTCTCTATCTTGTATGATCAATCGTTTACTTTAACTTACAAGATTTTCTTTCTTTTTTTTTTTCTCGCTCTATTTCTGAAAAAATGAGGACTAATGGATAAACACTCAAAAACTCAGGGAAATATTGCACATTTTTAAGAAGACCATCCTTTTAATGTTAACAGCCTGGAGATTTTATTCACAACTAATTTTCTATCCATAAAATTAATCTTCTGTTGTATATGTGAACTTAATTATTACTAAAATGTCTCTTTCTTTCTTTAGTAACTCATTCAATGTTCATTCTTTAAGCATTTATTTGGTCCCTAGTATGTAAACAGAGGAGTCCTGGTGAGGTGCTGTGGGTTAATGCGCTGGGCTGCAAAGTCAGGTTGAACTGTAAGGTCGGCAGTTCAAGCTCACCAGTCACTCCTTGGAAACCCTATACAGGGTCATTATGGCTCGGAACCAACTCAGCAGAACTTAACAGGAGTCCTGGTGTGATGGTATAGGATAAGTTCTGGACTGCTAACCTCAAGGTTGGTGGTTCAAAACCCCCAACCTGGAAGCCCTATACAGGGTAGCTATGAGTCAGAACCGACTTGACAGTATTTAACAACAACAACAACAACAACAACAATGTATACCAGATATAATTCTAAGCCCGGGGTCTAAAGCAATGAAGAAAGTAGACAAAGATTGCTGCCCACATGAGCATATTTTCCAGTATGAGAAACAAACAATAAACAAGTAAATGAAAATAATATGCAAAAAGTACAATAAATGGTATATTACTGATGAAGGGCCATAGAGTAAAATAGGGACAGACAATGCAATTTTCAATAAAGTAGTCAGGGAAGACCTGACTTTGAGCCAAGTCCTAAAGGAGACCAGACCGCAGGCTCTGCTGTCTGAGTTGAAAGCACTCCAGTTTTCCAGAAACTCATTAACAACTTATTTTCTGTCTCTTCTACTTCAACCTGTGAGAGCGGGAACTTGAATAGACTGCCTTGATTTTCTGGGTCTCACAAATGCTCCACCTTTGATGAAGTGCAGTCTTGCCATTTTTCCATCACTTGCTTTAGTGGATAATATTGAGCTTTTCTTCTGAGACTACTTACCCACCGCAAACCCCTAACCCTGCATAACCCTGTAAACTCCTCAGCATGGCCAATAAACTGCTCTTTACGGTATAAGAAATATTGTCAAAAGTTGTAGAAACATATACTTTATTTATTGTCTATAACTAGCCTGTTTCCCTGCTCTTTCCCTCCTGATGACTTATTTCTTTTGAGTCCTGTTTCCTCCCAGGAAAGTATTCCCACCATAGCAAATGACTATGGGTTATAACCAAAGCATCCACAGATAGGACAATCGAACCCTACAGTTGATCCCAGAATAAAATAACTTAGGTCAAGGGGAAAGAAAAGTCATCAGAAAGACGTCACCAGACCAACTTAGACAGCATTGAGAAGTGAGAAGTCCACCAAGCCACTTCCTGGCCAAGGAGCATAATATAACCTCTCCTCAATGCATATTTATAATGCTATTTCTCAGAAATGTGTTACATATTCATAACCTCCTCAATTTACTGGTGTATTTGTCTAAAACTGCAAAGCCCCTTTGTTTAGGGGCTTGCTTTGGATACTCTGGACCCAACTTACTCCTTGCTTGATCAACCAAAATAAAGCTTTTCTCTCTCAACTTCACCCAGTTTGTTTTTCATTCTTCAGCTGCACTAAGCAAATCCTGGGTTGGTAACACTTCTCTGTCAGGTTTTCTTACACAGGCTCGGTCTTTCCCAGACTTTACTGTGTATGGCCGATGGTTTGAGGAAACAGCAGTAGAAAGGCCTTGAGTGGAAGCCCTGAGTAGGGAGAGTGCCTGCCTTGTTGAAAGAACAAGCAGGTCCATGGGGCTAACACAGAAAAGGCTAGGTGTGGGTAGTCTGAGGTTACGAGGTCCTGTAAATACGGCAGGTGGTACAGGGCTGCTTTGAGCAGAGGAGAGATGTGGTCTGATTTTTATCTTAGCAGGGGTTGTGCTCAATGGAACAGACTATAGGAGACCAAGAGTGGAGGAGAAAATTCCATGGAGACCACTGAAACAGAGGAGAAATCAGGAAG
Source organism: Chrysochloris asiatica (assembly GCF_000296735.1). Classification (NCBI taxonomy): domain Eukaryota; kingdom Metazoa; phylum Chordata; class Mammalia; order Afrosoricida; family Chrysochloridae; genus Chrysochloris; species Chrysochloris asiatica. The sequence continues at coordinate 22,309,776 of NW_006408519.1, read as the reverse complement.
GGTTGCACCAGGCTTGTGACAGAAGATACGGCAAGAAGCAGTCATTAAAACTCTGGTTATGTATTGACGAGAGAGTCAGTAAGATTTGTTGTTATGGTGTATGAGCGAAACAAGAGGGATCAAAGATGGCTCTGAAATTTCTGCTTGAGCAACAGGAAATAAGCTGCCCTTCCTTAAATGATATGGTAAAGACTGGGAAGACCATCTCGGGAATGAAATAATAATAATACGGTTTTACACATAAAGTAGTCCAAGCAGGCAGTTGAATAGAAGAATTTAGAATTTAGGGGAGGGATCTAAGTTAGAGATATAACTGCATGAGTTGTTAGAAAAGATATTTAAAACCATGTGTATGGTTAATATTATTGCTGATGCCTGGATTTTTGAAGAAATCCAGAAGATGGAAAACATCAAGAACAATAGACTGAGAAGGGGTAGCCAGTGAGGTACAGTGCCTTGGAACCCCAATTAAATAAGTACTAATTTTAATACTGAAGGAGGAAATCCAAAGTGCATTGAAGAAATTGACAAAGAACAAGGCACCAGGAATTGATGGAATAAAAATTGAAATCTTTCAAGAAAGTGATGCGGCACAGGAGACACTCACTCCTCTCTGCCAAGAAATTTGGAAGACAACTATCTGGCTGACTGATTGGAAGAGATACATCTGTATTTGTGCCCATTCCAAAGACAGGTGACCCAACGGAATGTGGAAATCATCAATCTCTTTGCGCAAAATCCTAGGCAAGTAAAGTTTTGCTAAAGGTAATACAGAAATGGCTGCAAGCATACATTGACAGAGAACTTCCAGAGTTTCAAGCCAGATTCAGAAGAGGCCGTGGAACGAGGGATATCATTGCTGATGTCCGATGGATCTTGACAGAAAGCAGAGAATATCAGAAAGATGTTTACCTGTGCTTTATTGACTATGCAGTCTTTTGATTGTGTGGGTCATGACAAGCTATGGACAGCATTGTGAAGTATGAGTATCCCGGAACATTCAATTGTGCTCATGAGGAATCTGTACTTGGACCAAGAAGCAGTTGTTCATACAGAACATGGAACACTGAATGGTTTGAAATTTAAAAAGGTGTGCAACAAGGTTGTATTATTTCACCGTACTTATTCAACCTGTATGCTGAGCAAATAATCTGAGAAGCTGGGTTCTATGAAGAAAAACGTGTCATCAGGATTGGAGGAAGACTCATTAACAACCTGTGATATGCAGATGACACAACCTTGCTTGCTGAAAGTGAAGAGGACTTAAAACATTTACCGATAAAGATCAAAGAGCACAGCCTTCAGTATGGATTACATCTCAATGTAAAGAAAACAAAAAAACCTTACCACTGGACCAATAAACAATATTCTTATCAACAGAGTAAAGATTGAATTTGTCAAGGACTTAGTTCTTCTTGCATCAACTATCAACACTCACGGAAGCAGCAGTCAAGAAGTCAAATGGCGTATTGCATTAGGCAAATCTGCTGCACAAGACCTTTTTAACATGTTGAAGAGCAAAGATGTCAGCTTGAGGTGCGCCTGACCCAAGTCATGGTATTTTCAATAATCTCATATGTATGCGAAAGCTGGACAGTGAATAAGGAAGACTGTAGAAAATTGATGCTTTTGAGTTATGGTGTTGGAAGAGAATATTGAAAAAGCCACGGGCTGCCAAAAGAACTAATTGATCTGTTTTGGAAGAAGTGCAGCCAGAGTGCTCCTTGGAGGCCAAGATGGCCAAACTTCGTCTCTCATACTTCAGACATATAGTCAGGAGGGACCAGTCGCTGGATAAGGATGTCATGTTTGGTAAGGTGGAGGGTTAGAGAAAAAGAGGAAGACTCCCAATGATATGGATTGGCCAAGTGGCAGTATCGATGGACTCAATCATGGCAAAAGTAGTGAGGTTGGCCCAGGATCAGGCAATGTTTCATTCTGCTGTGCATAAGGTTGCTATGAGTTGGTACCAACTTGAGGGCACCTAACAACAACAAATTTCAAGGAAAAGAGAGTTCAGTGGGTTAAGTGCTGCTAACAGGTCAAATCCTGTGAGGAACAGCAATGTAGAGGAAATTGATCATGATCATTATAAGCCAATTTGTTGGCATCGTAGGCACAGAAGACTTGCTGCAAAGTATTTTGGAAATCACTGAAAGAAAGGAGCTGCAAACAGTGAGCATAGAAAGGCTATTGAGGAATTTTGTTCTGAATTGAGGAAGGGCAGATAAACAGAGGGGTAAGTACAGGAGGGAGAGATGATGTAGGGTCAATAGAGTATTTCATTTAATAAGATGGGAGAAATAACGACATGTTTGTGTGCTGCTGGGAATGATCCGTAAAGAGAAAAATGATGCAAAAGAGAGAATGGAGAATTACTGAACAAAAAGAGTTAGAAAGGATGGTGTCTGGTATACAAAGAGAGGGGCTGGCTTTAGATAAAATCATCCGTAGTTCATTCGTAGTAACAGAAGAAAAGATCAAGTGCATATGGAATTTTTCTCCAAATTGCCAACTTTTTTTTTCGGTTGGTAAAATAATATTAAAAACTTAAGATTATTTTGGCATATAATGTAAGTATGTAATAAATATTGTTGATTTTAATGAGAAAAATTGCAGGTGGTATTGGAACAGCTGGTTCAAGTCTTTTATTTTCCAAGACGAGAAAATTGATGTCAAGAAGTTAATTGCCAATTGTTGGTAGAACTGATGACGGAACTCTGCATCTCCTAACACTGCACTTAGTTCACTGCATTGTGCTACCTGGACATTTGAAACTCACAATCCCAGTTGGGAGCCATAGTGTTGTAAATGGAATATCTCTTTATGAACAAAAATTTTATATCAAAAAAGAGCATATTACCAAGTAAATATGCATGAGTAGGAAATCATGAATTGTAATCTTTCATATTATTTCTTCCAATCATCATAAAATCCTATGAGATATATATCATTGCTGCCCATTTTGCAGATGAAAAAATTAGTGTCTCAAAATAACTAACTTATCCAAGGTTACACAGTTGTTGGTGGCAGAACCAGATTTGAAATCCAAGTGTCTCTGATACTCATATATCTTGTTACTTCTAATATTGAAATCTCAAATAATACTCGTGAGTTATTAAAAAAAGCTGAATTATCGACAGTGCAGAAAGATGTGAGTCAAATGCAATTAAAATAAATGTTTTAACACTTTAAGGAATAAAAGTCCTTTGTTTGAAAATGTCATTCACTCAGAGCCTCCTACTTCCCAAAGACAATGAAAGGTCCAAACTCAAAAGAGAGCCAATGATCAGAAGATGGCTAAAAAATAAAACTTTGGGGGAAGAATTCCATTTAAAATTCAGATAAGCTGGTTGAAGAGTCATTGATCTGGGAGTGATTGACTTTGCAGTGTGGGAGCAGAGGTCCCTGGGACCATCAAGGGAGAAGAGCGGAGAGCAGGACCCTACCCATAGAAGCTGTGATGCCAGAGATCGAGGCAGAGACGATGACATGAAGAGATGGAGTGGCTGGGGACTTTAGACCCAGAGAGGGAGAGGGGCTGTGTGCTGGCAACCGGGGGGCAGGCTTGCAGGGTATACCTTTTGGTTGGTTGATGATGCGTGGAGGGGATTGTAACCATGGCAATGAAATGACATAGGATAGGATGAATGTAAAGCTAATGTTCTCCCATGTAACCTCTCACATAATTCACAATAAAACATTAAAAAAAAAAAAGTCATTGATCTAAGAGGTGTGGTGGTGGTGGTGGTTGGGTTTCATTGAGTCACTTCTGACTCATAGCGACTTTGTATAGGATTTCTGAGACTGTATATCTGTACCAGAGCAGAAAGCATCATCTTTCTTGAGCTGACCTTGTGGTTATCAGTCCAACTTGTAACCCACTATGTTACTAGGGCTCCTTCTATGAGATACAGAAGTGTTCTTTGTTTGTTTCTTCTTTTTCATTTTCTTAGACCTTGAGATCATTGGTGAGAAGTAAAACTGATATGCTAGAGGATGTTACAAGTGAAGATGCTGATTTATATATAACTTGCAACCCAATGAGCCAAAAACTTCAAGTTGTTTAGAATCAAACTTCTTTGCTTTATTTTTGCATCTCCTAGAATCCATGAAGCAGCTAAGAGGAGCAGACACTGTATTCAAGTTAGTCTGCTCAAGACTGCAGAAGTAGAATATTGATTGGCTATTACTTCTCAACTTCCTCCATTTCAATCTTAGGGCACTTGATACTATCTTTGGACCAATTTATCCCACTTTGGTGCTTTGTGTGTCTAGTCGAATTTTTGTTGTCTTCAAGTTCAACCACTTGTCTCTCTAACTGGACTGCATTACTTATCTAGCTTGTTTATGAGTGTCTAGAAACTTACAGTGTGTTGTTGTAAGGTGCTGTCAAGTTGCCTCCAACTAATAGCTACCCTGTATACAACAGAACATAAACACGTCCCAGTTCCGGACACCATCCTAACAATCATTGTTATATTTGAGCTCATTGCTATTGCCACTATAAATCCATATCGTTGACGGTCTTCCTCTTTTTCACTGACATTACCAAACATAACGTCCTTCTCCAGGGACTGGTCCCTCCTGATAATACGTTCAAAGTATGAAAGATGAAGTCTCACCATCTTGGATTACAAGGAGCATTCTGGCTGCACTTCTTTTAAGACAAATTTGTTTGTTCTTCTGGCAGTCCATGGTACTTTCAGTATTCTTCTCCAACACCATAACTTGAATGATCAGTTCTTCTGCAGTCTTCCTTATTCATTGTCCAACTTTCACATGCATATGAAGCAACTGAAAATATGATGGCTTGGGTCAGTCACCCATTAGTCCTCAAACTTAGATTTTTTCTCCTGAACACTTTAAAGAAGTCTTGTGCAGCAGATTTACCTAGGATGCTACTTTGTTGGATTTCTTGTGCCTATCTATTTTTTCCTTCCTTTTGTTTTGACTGCAAGACCATGTTTTATTCACTTATTCATTTTTCATTTATTTAAAAAAAAAACTACAAGGCTAATAAAAAATTACCTGTACTCTGGTTATATTAAAATGCTCATCCGTGTCTATGGCTGATGACAACATTGAGCATGCATGTGAAATGATTCTGTCAAATAGATGAATGACAGTGGATTATGTGCCAAATAATTTGCAAATCAGCCATGGCTCTGCCTGTGAAGTCATGCACTATAGACTTGGTTTTTGAAAAGTTAGTGCAAGACGGGTACCAAAACAACTCATGAAAGAGCATAAACAGAAGTGTTTGGACATCTGCAAACAAAATTTGGACCAATATTTCAAGGAAGATAAAAGTTCCTTAAAAAAAACTGTTATTGGTGATAAGACATGGACTCATCACTACGATCCTGAGAGTAAACGACAGAGTATGGAATGGAAACATCCTTAATCACCGACCAAGAGAAAGTTCAAAAGTCAATCATCGGCTGGAAATTTAATGCTTACAGTTTTCTGGGATTCTCAAGGACCAATATTGGAATACTACCAGGAAAAAGGTTCAACAATCAACAGTGCTCATTACAGTGAGATTTTCAATGAGGAGCAGAAGCCTAAACTTGGGATTAAATGCAGAGGACTGCTATCCAAGGATGTTGTGACCTTGCATGGCAATGCGTGTCTGCACACCTCTTCCCACACTGTTGACACTCTGCAAAAACTTAATTTTGAGGTGTTAAAGCATTTTCCCTATAGTCCTAATCTTGCTGCATTGGACTTTCACCTATTTGGTCTCCTTGAAGAAGCCCTTAAAGGATGAAGATTCACCCTGATGAAGAAGCGAAGCCAGAGGTTCATTTGTGGCTCTCAGCTTAGCCTAAGACATTTTTTGATAAGGGAATACAAAAGCTTGTCGACAGATGGAAAAGCACGGAGATTCTGTTGAAAAATGATGTATTTGTCTTTCTAAAAGTGGATTAAAATAAATTCTACAGTTAGAGTGCAGACAATTTGTGACTCACCCTTTTAATACCATTGCCATCCATTCCGTTTCTACTTACAGCAACCCTAAAGGACAAGTAGAATTGTGCCATAGTATTTCCAAGGATGTAAATCTTTGGGGAATCAGACTGCCACATCACTTTGACTCAGTGTGGCTGGTGGGTTAGAACCCTGAACTTTTGGTTAGTAGTGATCACTTAACTATTGTGCCATAAGGGTGACTTTTCATTGATTTAAATCCATGAATATTTATTGAGTTCTTGTTAGGTGCTAGTCCCTGTGGAATGTTCTAGGTTGGCACTGCTAAATAAGCTAGACATGGTCCTTAACAACATTGTGCTTACATTTCTTCATGAAATCTTTGACTTCTATAACCTTTCCATCCAAGAAGTATTCAAACATTCAGGAATAATCTTAAGAAGTCAAAAGTCTAACATATGTGTGATCACCAAGAGTTAGAATGGATTCCATGGCGAATGTCTAGATAAAGAAAAGATGCAAATGTGCATGGCTGCTTTGGATTGTAGGATATGTGTGAATTCAATTTCCTTTACCACCAACCAGTGGTTATCCTATTCCAGAAAATCAAACTTTTCTTATTTTCTGGTATGTTGCTTTCCACATGACTGGAAATATACCAGTATTTATTTGTCTTTTCTTTCATTCCCTGGGAAGAGAAATTCTGTATATGCCATAGAAAAAGCTCAGTTTCTTTTTTCCAATTATTATTATTTGAACCATTGTAGGTTCATGACAAAGCATGCCTGGACACAGAAATCACAAAAGAGAATTAATATGTTAAGGACTTTTTACGAATTTGACACCTTTGGTTTAAACTGTGAGTTTAATGAGGATAGACTATATTAGAATCATAAACTGTAAGATGTTTAGGTTCTTGTAGTGGTGCTTCCAGAGAGTATGAGAAAAGACAAATCGGAGTATTTGGCCACAGAATATACAAACCTGCTATCAGAACTATGCCACTACACGACATATCGCTTTTCCAAGCACAGAGGAAAGAGGGAACAAGCCTTCAATATTGTGTTTTAAAGCCTGTGCGTGCACACACACACACATTGGAAATTCAGTACCACTTGGGTAAATACCAATTTTATTTTTAAAAGACACCATGTCATAGCACTGTGCCATTGCAATTTTGACAAGCAACTACAAACTTTAATTAACTAAGCTGTGAAATGCAATCTGTCCTGAGCTACAGAAGCATTTTGTGCTGAACACGACGTAGAATGCAAGTAGCCAGCTTAAATTTAGCAATCAAGTTAATACATAAGAGAGTCATTCTCTACATTCTACTAATGGTTTGTGTGAAGTTTAGTCTCTTGAAATGCAGAATTACTTCCAGATTACAATCTACATTCCTAGTAAATCAAGAGGAAATCAATATTAATAGAAGTCAAACAGGAAAGAGCATACACGACTCAAATATTGGTGTTGGTTATGTGTTTTGATCATGTTCTCTCTTGTCATTGCTCATCTTGATTTCTGTGGCTATTTTGGAATTCCAGAAGTTATACTCTGGATGCATATAATTGAATGGTAAATCTGAAGTTGAATGACTCAACGATTCAGAAAGACTTTCTTTTGCTTTTTAGAATGTAATCTATGTATTTAGACTTTGGAGAAACTCATTAAGAAACCACACCATGTAGAATGAGACATAGAATATGATAAGCACTCAGTAAATATTTGGAAACTAAATTCTGTCGTACTTGTCTTAATCCAAGCGATGTTCGTTATATACTCCTTCCCCATTTCCCTGTCTATGAAGTAAAGTCAATTCATATTACATTTAGAAAGGTGATGTTCTTGCTGTTTTTTAGGTGTGGTCAAGTTGGTTCTGACTCATAATGAACCTGGGTACAACAGAACTAAGTACTGCTTGGTCTCTTTCTTTTTGAAATCAACCCTCCACTTTAAGAAGCTTGATGTCTGTGATCATTAAGGTTTTGTGTCAACTTGATTGGGCCAGGATTTTCATTGGTTGGCAGTTGAGATGTAACTGTCCCTGAAGATGAGAGTTAATATAATGTAATTACCTCTACGATGTGATCTACTATGAGCAATCAGTTGAAAGGGTGTGTCATGCTACAATGTATTGGACACTTGGACAAACCTTGTTGCTTCTGCTGGGTTTGGAACCTGCATATGGCTCATCATCAAACTTCCAGTTCTTTGGACTTGAGTCAATGGCCTGCCAATCCTGGGAGTCGTCATTTTACCTGCCCACCCTCCCTACCTTACCTGTCCACCTGCCTACCTGCCATCTGACCTGCCAATCTTGATTCATCAGCCTTGCAACTGCATGAGGCTGAAGCTTTCAGCCTGACATTAAAGCCATGGATCTGGGACTTGCCTATCTCTACAACTGTGTGAACCATTTCCTTGGTATAAACATCATTTTATAGATACATAACCACCACTTGTCTGTCAGTTTGTGGTACTCTATTGCTCTGAAGCTGGAAGCTATGACACCAGTATTTTAAATACCAACAGAGTCACCTATGGTGGACAGGTTTCAGCTGAGCTTCCAGACTAAGACAGATTAGGAAGGAGAGGCTGACTACCTCTGAATGTTTAACCATGGAAAACCTGATAAATCACAGTGGAACATTATCAGATATAGTGCTAGAAGATGAAAACATTATGAATAATAGCACGAGAATCTTGTCCTATATAATGCCAGAAGATGAGCTCCTCAGGTTGGAAGGCATTCAAAATATGACTGGAGAAGAGTTGCCTCCTCAAAGCAGAGTTGACTGTGATGACTTGAACGGAGTAAAGCTTTTGGGACCTTCATTTGCTGATGGGCACACCTCAAAATGAGGTTTGTTGTTGTGTGCCGTGGAGTCGGTTCCGACTCATAGTGGCCCTGTACAGGGTTTCCGAGGCTATAAATCTTTACGGGAGCAGAAAGCCTCATCTTTCTCCCGCGGAACAGCTGGTAGTTTCGAACTGCTGACCTTGCGGCTCACAGCCTGATTCGTAACCACTACGCTACCAGAGCTCTTTGAAATGAGATTTAAACATCCATTAATAATCAGAACATGGAATGTGCTAAATTTGAAACTAGGGAAATTGGAAGTTAAAATGAAATGAAAAACATAAAACTCTAGTATGCTGAAATAGACTGGTATTGGCCAATTTGAATCAATTCTATTTTTTACTATGCCAGGAACAAAAATTTAAAGAGGAATAGTATCGCGTTCATCATCAAAAAGTACATTCCAAGATTTATCTTGAAGTACAACGCAGTCTGTGATAGGATAGTATCACATATGGATGCCTACAAGGAAGAACAGTTAATACCACTAATATTCAAATTTACACCAACTACTAAACCAGTGATGATAAAAATTGTAGAATTCTACCAACTTCTTCAGTCTAAAATTGATCTAACATAGAATCAAGATCTACTGATAAATCTCGATTGCCTGTTTGAAAGCAGCAAGATTTGCCTGAGTATCCAATATATTGGGACCAAGCCACACCTCCCAGGAAATATCCTTTCAAATGATTTTCTGCTCAAAGCAGATCTCATCATAGAAGTAATTACTTTATATTAGATCTCAGCATGGGGAACAGCCACATCTCAACTGCCAAACCACTAAGAATCCTGGCCCAGTCAAGTTGACACAAAACCTTAACTATCAGATTTTGTGTGAAACTGAGTCAAACTGAATACATCTATGGGAAGAGGTGATGTAAAGGCTCAACATCATCTACTAAAACAAGTTCAGAGACTGACTATGGAACAGACTATCCATTCAGCAAGTTAAGGCTGAAGCTGAAAAAAACTAAAACAAGTCTGTGAAAGTCAAAATATGACCTTGAACATATCCCACTTGAATTTAAAAAGCATCACAAGAGCAGATTAGATGCATTCGACACTAATGACCCAAGAATATGGAAGAGGAATTGATGCATTTGAGTTTTGGTGTTGGAGAAGAATACTGAAACTACCATAGACTGCCAGAAGAGCAAACAAACAAATTTGTGTTGGAAGAAGTTCAGCCAGAATGCTCCTAAGAAGTGAGATGGCAAGACTTCGTCTTTTGTATTTGGACATATTATCGGGAGTGAACAGTCTTTGGAGAAGGATATTATGCTTGGTAAAGTGGAGGATCAACGAAAAAGAGAAAGATTCACAATGGGATGGATAGGTACAGTGGCAGCAGCAATGGGTTCAAACGTAATAACAATTGTGAGGATGGTGCAAGGCCAGATACTGTTTCATTCTGTTGTGACTAAAACCACAGCGCCTAAACCCAACGATATCTACATAAGTAAACCATGGCACCTAAACCCAACGATATCTACATAAGTGAACCATGGCGCCTAAACCCAACGATATCTACATAAGTAAACCATGGCACCTAAACCCAACGATATCTACATAAATAAACTTCACTAGTTTACTTTCTCTACAGAACCCAGTCTAGGATAATGTACTTCTCCAGCCATTGAGTTATCTTCAGCAAAATTTTACTTGCATCTGATATTAATGATATCATTTGATATTTTCTGATCTCTTCCAGATTCCTTGCCAGATAGATTTACCAAATTTCTTGGTATAGACAAGAGAGTATTTCCAAGATTGCATCCGTTTGTTGAGACATGTCAATTCCTGGAGACAAGTCCTCAAAACTTAACATATCCAAAATGAAATGAATTCTTTCTCTGACATCCACTTATGATTTCTGCCATCAACATCTGTCTAGTCATCAGAAACCCCGAAGCTGCCTTTGTTTCTTGTTCTTTCCATCTCTGTCCATATCCCTCAGCTTTAGCGTCACCTGGCCACTGTGTTAGTTAACTTTACCTTCTTGTTGTTATTGTTGAGTGCAGTCGGGTTGGTTCCCATTGATAGCAACTCTGCATAGGGTTTCCAAGGCTGTACATCTTTACCGGAGAGGGTGGTGGGTTTGAACTGTGGACCTTGCGATGAGCAGTTCAGTACTTATCCTGCAGCGCCACCAGGGTTAAATTCACCTTTGCTAAAAATTGCTTCCAGATTATAGGCTATGCTCCTAAATGAATCAAAAGAAAATAAACATTAATACAAATAAAAAAAGCGTACATGATTCAATACTGTTGTTTGTTATATGCTTCGGTCATGTACTTTCTTCTCCTGTTATCTAGTTTGACCTTTTGTCTAGCCGGCTACAACCTGTTCCCAAATAAGCAATTGGATTCCTTTCTTTCCCAATATCCAGTCATCATAAATTCTGTCAGCAGAGTTATTTTTTTAGAGCACAATTTCCCAGTTGGAAAAGTTTTGGTAACTTCTCAGCTATAAGGAATCTAAACTCTTTGGCATGACAGATGAGAATTCTGTAGGCTGATCTTACTCTGTCTTTTTCAATCTCATCTTGAGCCACTTTCTCCAGCACTCAATCCTTCAAGCTCCCTGACATTCCTGAAGCTCCAGAAATCTGCCAGACATATCTGTGCCTCTGTTCTTCTGTTCATTCTGTTCTCTCTGTCTGGCGAATGTTTATTGCTTATTTTTCAAGTCTCAGTTCAAATTTCACTTCTGAAGATTTCTTTCTCTGCCCCAGATAGCAATAATAACAATTCTAAGTTATTTGCTTCTATTTTATATGTGCTTTAAAAATATGACTCAATATTTAATATAGTTATTTGTTTAGATGTCTGACTGTCCTCCTAGATACTGAATGTTGAAGGCATCTCCTGAGTTAGCGCCCAATGACCCTCACTTCCAAATATTCATGACCTTGTGTAACACTTCCTGAACATGAGTGGACTTTTTGACTCACTTCTAGTGACTAGAGATTCCTTGGAAATGCTATACAAGGTTGCTGTGGATTGGAATCTACTCGACAGGATTTAACAAAAACAACAGTGACTAGAGAAGGATCCCGCTGTGGTGCAATGATTAAGCGCTTCACTGCTAACTGAAATGTCAGTGGTTTAACCTACCAGCTGTGCTGTGGGAGAAAAGACCCGGTAAGCATCCAATAAAAATTGCTGCTTAGGAAACCCCCTGGGATATTTCTACTCTGTCCTCCAGGTTGACTTGATGTCACACAACAGCAACAGTGACTTGAGAATAACCAGAATAATAAAATGTCACAACATCTGGTTATAAAAAGACTGACGTGTCCATCTTGGGTGCTTGCCCTCTATTGCTCTCTTGTTTGTTTCTCTAGGGGTAGACAACAGCCAAGTTGTGAGTTGCTCTAAGAAGAGGCCCATATGGGAAGGAACTCAAGGTGGCCTCTGGCAAAGTTGGACCAAGACACTTGCTCCAACAATCTATGAGCCACCAGAGGGAGCTTAGAAGGTTGTTCCCCAGCAATAGAACTAGTACATTCTTTGTCATCAAGACATCTACTAAAGTTTGTTGTTGTTGTTGTTGTTAAGTGCCGTCGAATCGGTTCTGACCCATAGCGATCCTGTACAGGGTTTCTGAGGTTGTAAATCTTTACAGGATCAGAAAGCCTCATCTTTCTCCCACAGAGCAGCCAGTAGTTTCAAACTGCTGACCTTGCGGTTCCCAGCCCGATTTGTAACCACTACGCTACCAGAGCTCCTTTTACTGTACTTTAAAACAGATTTATTTGAGGTCCATTACTTTTTTCTACCCAGGCACTGACTCAGGTAGAAGTTCAGTAATCAGCAAGATTATTTGTTGATTTTGTCCTTTTTCAGGTGATCCTTCTCTCTGAGGCTACTCCTATCTGCCTGCAGCATGCCCACGTCTTTCCTATTGTGTGAAAATATGATAAAACTCTCAAAGAATTCTTCCCGCAACAACAATGCTTTTTATAATGTAGCTCCTTAAATGAAAATACTACCTATGAGTTGGACACAATAGAAGCAGAGTGCGTGATGTGGGGCAGGCAGAGAAAAAGCAGAGACAAGTTCATTGTAGACTGAGGTGCATAACTTGGTTTTCTACCAAGTGCAATGAGAAGAATGAATTTAACTGAACAGCTGTTGTGCCCATTAGGGCCCACTGGATTAGTGTCTAGACTAGTCTACAAGCTTGTCAGTGGTTTTTTTTAAAGATCCACAACAAAATACATTGGCTTCAAAGTAAAAAAAAAAAAAAAAAAAAATCCAGAAGATTAAAAATAAAAAAACTGAAACATTGTGCCAACTAAACACAATTCAATTAAACTCTACTCAAATATAAGAACAGTAAATTTAAATCACTGGAACAGAATGAATTGTTTATTTTTTAAGAAAATACAAATTTAGAAAAATTATGAGAAACCTTTCAAACTTTTAGAGAAGTTATATTTTCCATTTGATGTGAGTTCATGTTCAGATGTTTGAAATGATGTAGGATTTAGAGTGAGGGTAGGATAAAAAAGTTTTTAAAACAGTAAAATCTAAGAGTGAATTCTGTATATAACTATCCTTCAATTCTCGTGAAGAGTTAGGAACATTATATACGGAAGGGCTTTAAAAATCTTTGGGAAATTTCCATTCTCTTTTAATTCCATTTTTCCACTTGCGTTTTAAGTCCCCAGGTATACGTATATATGTGTGCATATATATACATATACTGAATATCATTTACATATATATACATATATATGTATGTATCAGACAGCTGTGTTTCTTTTTCCTGTTTCTACAAAAAAAAAAAAAAAAAAAAAAAGGAGTACAAACTCAGAACTTCAGCTAGTATATAATCTTATCCCTTGAGTAAGGATCAAGTTTATTTTTAATGTCATAACAAGAAGTATCTGGAAGTTTTTGAACAAAACCCAATAAATATTTACTTGATATTTCCCTTGACATGTGTCTAAGAATTTATTTCTTTGCATATAGCTGACTGGGTTACTCTTTCCCTTTGTGAATTTTTTTTATTGTATTGATTAGATAGATGCATGTATGAACACATAGACACATATGCATAAATGCACACAAACACATACATAAACACACAATTATAAAGATCAGACATCTCACATCTCCAAAGAAAATTAAAGTAAGATTTTTGCTTTTTCTTACATTTCCAATGTAGCTTGGAACCCTGCCAGTCACACCAGAACTGGATACCATCTGTGAAATTAATTTGAAATTCACTAAGTTTAATTTGCTTGCCTCTAAATCAGCCCTGGAATCTCTCCAAACTTATTTTCCCAAGTTTAGACTGTAATTTTATTCTGAGATCCTTCTTTTGAGTGTATTTTGGTCCTTTTCACTAGAGAACTGTCCATTTTAGCCATTTCCTTTCTTCCCAGTATTTGAGTTAATGGTTTGTGTCTCAGGCTAAGTCAAAATATATTTAAGAAGGACCAATGTTTGTTACATCAGCAAAGAACCAAAGAGATAGTTCCCAAGTCATTTTGAAAACCTTTATTTGTTGGTTTTTGAATTGTTCACCCTGATTTGGAAGTTGTATATGGCTTAGAAGGAGGAAGGACAGTGAGAATTTAAAAACAATATTTCTCTATCTTTTTATCCTTAAAAGAACCCTCAAAGCAATCCTTAGGTCTCAAGGAATACCTGTATAAAAAGAATATGTCTACAGTTTTTTTGTACATTAGCATGGTCAATAAGTTGTAGAAATCATAAATTTAAAAAATCATCAGTGCTCTTTTTCATATAGAATGATATATTTCTCTAGATCTATTTATTTTGGCTTGTTAATAAGGTGCTTTTTTGTGTGTTTCCCACTCCTTATACCATAACACTGGAGTCCTGGTGTGACGCTGTGGGCTAATGCACTGGACTTCAGAGTAGATTTGAAGTGCAAGGTCGGCAGTTCAAGCTCACCAGCTGCTCTCAGAAACCCTATATGGGGTCGCTATGGGTTGGAACTGATTCTGCAGCACTAAGCGACAACAATATACCCTAACACTAGGCAATAGTAGACATAGAGGAAGCATCATTTCTTTTGGTTTTTAAGTTTCCTACTTTTTTTTTTTTTTTTTTTCAAATGTCACCCAAGTAGGCTTGAATGTTTTTGATTTCTACTGCAGTGCATGGTTGTGAACATTGTATATGATATACACATGTATAGTTTTATTCCCTATTTACATCTAAAAATGACTTTGTAGCCAATCCTTCTAAAAGATTATAATTCTGACACATACCTTTCCTGATTTTGAATGATGAAGTATCCCCATGTTCAGTTCAAATAACTGCCTCTTAGACTATGTACAAGGAGCTCTGGTAGCATAGTGGTTACAAATCGGGCTGCTAACCTCAAGGTCAGCAGTTCAAAACTACCAGCTATTCTGTGGGAGAAAGATGAGGCTTTCTCCTCCTGTAAAGATTTACAGCCTTGGAAACCCTATGCAGGGTCACTATGAGTTGGAATCTACTCCATGGTACATAACAACAACAACAGTCTATGTACAGGTTCCACATGGGCACAATTAAGTGTCCTGGAGTTTCCATTCTTTGAAGTGGTATACATAAATTGTTATGATACATACAGCTGAATGTCATTACATAGTCAACAAAGCACAGGTAAGCTATCTGCTGGTATTTGCTGCTTTCAAGCACGATCCATCTGACATCAGCAATAACAGTGCTTGTTCCATGCCCTCTTTTGAATCCCACTTGAATTTCTGGCGGTTTTCTGTCAATGTACCAGCAAAGTTGGACTTGCCTGTGATATTATTGATATTATTTGATAATATCCTTTCTTTGGGATAGATATGAATATAAATGCCTTCTAGTTGGTTGGCCAGGTGTCTGTGTTACAAAGTCCTTGGTGTAGAAGAGTGACTGCATGCAACATTGCATCTGTTTGCTGAAATATCTCAATAGGTTTTTCTATCAGTTCCTGGAACCTTGCTTTTTGCCTTTCCTTTCAGTGCAGGTTGGACTTCTTCCTTCAACACCTTCAGTTTTGGATCATATGCTATCCCCTGAAATGATTGAACATCAATTAATTACTTTTGGTACAGTGACTGTACATTTTTCCATTCCCTTGATACTTCCTGCATCTTTCAACATCTTGCTCAGAGAATGCTTCAATATTTCAATTTTTGAGGTGTGAAGTTTTTTCTTCAGTTCTTTCAGCTTGAAAAATGCCAACTGTATTCTTCTCTTTTTGTTTTCTAACTTCAGGTATTTTCACATTTCATCTTACTACTGTACTTTGTCTTCTCAAGGTGCCCGTTGAAAGCATCTGTTTTTCAGCTCTTTTACATGATCATTTCTTCCATTGACTTTAGCTACTCTATACTCAAAAGCATGTTTCAGAGTCTCTTTGGCTTTCTGCATGTATGATGTTCTTGATGCCATTCCACAACTCGTCTTGACGTTGGTCATTAGTTTTCAATGTATCAAATCTATTCTTGAATTGATCTACAAATTCAGGTGGGGTATACTCAAGGGAATCCTGGTGTGGTGTTGTGGGTTAACACGCTGGACTACACAGTTGATTTGAACCCCAAGGTCAGCTGTTCAAGCTCACCAGCCATTCCTAGGAAACCCTATACAAGGTCACTATAGGTTGGAACCTACTCAATGACACAACAACAACAACCTCAAAGTAGTACTTTGGCTGTCATTTTGTTGTTGAGTGCTGTCAAGTTGGTTCTGACCACTAGTGACACTGTATAGGGTTTCCGAGGAGCAGCTGGTGAGCTTGAACCACCAACCTTGCGGATCAAACGACTTTGCAGTCCAGTGCATTAACCCACAGCACCACACCAGGATTTCTTGGCGTTGATGGGTTGTTTTTATTTCCTTCACCTTCAACTTGGACTTGTATATGAGTAATTGATGGTCTATTTCACAGTCGGCCCCTGACCTTCTTCTAATTGATGATACTGAGTCTCTCCATCATTTCTTTTCACAGATATAGTTGATTCGATTCTTGTGTGTTTCATCCAGTCAGATCCACATGTATAGTCACCATTTGTGTTGTTAATAAAAGGTATTTACTATGGATAAGTTAGTCTTGTAAAATTTTTGCCATGTTATCTGTACTTCTTCCAACACAGATTGGTTTGTTCTTCTAGCATGGAATTTTTAATATTCTTTTCCAACACTATAACTCAAATGTACCAATTCTTCTACTGTCTTCCTTATTCACTGTTCAACTTTCACGTGCATGTGAAGCTACTGAAAATACCATGACTTGGGTCAGGTGCACCTTAGTCCTCAAAATGACATCTTCATTCTTGAATACTTTAAAGAGGTTGTGTGCAGCAGATTTGCCTGATGCAATATGTCGTTTAATTTCTTTACTGCTGCTTCCATGAGTGTTGATAATAGATACAAGCAAAGTGAAATTGTTGACAACTTCAATCTTTTCTCCATTTATCATGATGTTATTTATTGATCCAGTAGTGAGGATTTTGTTTTCTCTACATCAAGTGCACCCCATACTGAAAGCTGTAGTTTTTGATCTTCACCAATAAGTGTTTTAACTGACAGAATACTTTTCAGTTTGTCATTCTCGTCAGTAATATCTATGATTATCAGATTCTAAATGGCCAATATCAGTCCATTTCAGCTCAATAATGCCTGTGATATTGATATTTATATATTCCATTTTATTTTGGATGACTTCTAAATTTTTTAAAATTCATACTCCATACATTCTGATTATTAATGGATGTGTACAGCTGTTTTTTCTTTTTGAATTGTGCCCCATAAGCAAATGAAGGTCTCAAAAGTTTTGCTCTATCCATGACATTCTGGTCAGTTCTATTTTGAGAAGGCAGCTCTTCCCACTCATATTTTGAGTGCTTATCTTCAGCCACTATCTCATTGTTCCACAGCTATTCTTACGGTTTTTACTGGCCACAGTTTTTAGAGGTAGATTGCCACACTTCTGTCCACACTTGTCTTAATCTACAAGCTGCACTGAAACTTGTCCACCATAGGTGATCCTGCTGATACCTGAAATAGCAACAGTATAACTTTGTGTTTCACAGCAACATACAAGTCACCACAGTACAATAGACTGATTGATGAGTGGTGGTCTTTTATCCTAGTGCAGTGAAATGACGCAGAAGGTTGTAATTCCTCATCAGTTGACTTATCAGATTTGCTTCTAGGCTTAAGACTAGAATATCTTTTTATCTGCTTTAAAAAATTGCTACATTATACCATCACACAGGTTTTTAAAACACAAACGAATTGACATAAGAACATAAAAAATAACTAAATGAGAACATCATCAGAAATATATAAACTTCATGATAAAATTCAGATCAAACATACACAATTCAAATTTTGTTGCATTCATAGCAAAGTGGCATGTGAAAGCTAGACTAGGGCATGTGAAGATGGCTTCTTTAGTATAAGAAGCATAAGTCAGGTGGTGGTATATGATGGGAAGTTGAGGGAGGCAAGCTGATAATTTCAACCTCTTGTCTTCCTTTTCATGTAATGTGTTGTTGTTGTTGTTAGGTATCATCAAGTCGGCTCCATCTCATAGTGACTCTATGCAAAACAGAACAGACATGTGCAATACAGCACTCACCTAGTGTGGCACTGTGGGCTAATGCATCAGACTGCATAGTCATATGAACTGCAAGTTCAGTGGTTCAAGCTCACCAGCTGCTCCGTGAAAACCCTATACAGGGTCACTATGGGCTGGAATAGACTCGACAGCACTTAACAACAACAATAATTATCAATGGTCTCCCTTATCTCACATCAGAAACTGAAGATTTACTCAAGCAAATGGACACAGTTCTACTGAGGACTGTCCTACAGATCTGAAACACCTCTATCAAAAAAACTAGTGGGGTTGCTCAGTCATTATTTATCTCTGCAGGCACTAACATGGTATGGTGCATGAAGTTAAAAAAAATTTATTTCTGTCACAATCTCTCATGGAAGCTTTCTTTAGCTACAAAACTCAGAATCCCAAGAGTCCCTAGTACTCCAGCTGAGTAACACTGTGCTAATTAAGCAGTTCAACATCCAATTTTTCTCCACCTTAGAAACAGAGCAGACCTATTGGATCTCTTGAGAACCCAATAACCCTCTTAACTAATAGGTCAATGAAATTTTTATGTGCATCTACTGAACACACAGTATGGAAATTACATTGTGCTTTGGAACTTGGCCTGTCCACTCCCTGAGGCTTTTGTATGGGAGAACCTAAGTAAGGCGACATTGAGATATGCTGGTAAGATCTTCTTTCATAAAGGGACTTGCTGCTCAGCTGCAAGGGGTGTACTTAGCCCATCATGTCCCACTGCCTTCAAATTTGGAGGTGTATCTGTGGAACTACATGCTGAGGGTGTTGCTTGACCAACTGTCCCTGGCTAGTGAAGGATTTATTGACTTGGTGATACTTTCTTGGAGTCTAGGATTTAACACCCACAACCTGGTATAGACCTCAGAGGATTGTGAAAACTTGCTTCTAGGGTGCCTTTTAGGGCCTGAGTAAAGGAAGATTGAAATACTTACATGACTGTGGAATACACTAAAGAAAGAAATTAAAAGATTGAGCAAAGTGAAGATGCTAGAATGGATATATTACCCAACCAAAGACCCACCAGAGGGCAAATGTGTTACAGGACAGTCTTCAAATGACAACTTCACTAAGGTCATCAGGAATGCACTGGTGAGCTTGACATCAACATCATATAGAGTTCAGGGGTGGCTCCCTTCTATAGACCAGGGAGTGAAGCTATAAGAGACTTACTGAACTTGGCTCACTAATAGCAACAAAGATGATAGGTCCTTAAAACAATAAAGACCAAAAAATAGCTCTTAGTACCAGAATTCAGGAGATCATTATTTTCATAACAACTGATAAGACCAATGTGTCAGTCAAGGTGGATTGAGTTGCTGAGAACTAAGGAGATTGTTAATAAAACATGTTGCTCCTTGGGACAAAAGAGTTTGGTACCAATGTAATTAGAAGAAAACAATAATGGATGAACAGGAAGGAGGCCAGTTGCCCAAATAAAATCACATTCCCTTGTTCAGTTTCTAGAGTGGAGTCAGTTTTCAGTCTGGGGCCCACTGATTCAAGATGTGTGAGGTCCTCAGGGGAAAGGCCCTATAGATCTCAGCAACTGTTTGTTGTAATGATTCCACCAATCCTTCCCTGCAGAATCAACAGCTTTCTTGAATGACTGTATGCTGAGAAAAGGGTAGTACCCAAATTTAGAGAGGACAGCTGAGCACAAGATCTGAGTTGATACTTCAGTGACCTGAAGCATCATCAGACCTTTCCTTTTAGAGTGGAATGTATGGCAGGTTGGCAGTGAAGGAAATCATGGCCAAATTCTGGTTTAAGGTGGTTCCACTGGATCTGCAGACCTACCCAGTCATCAGTTCCCTGGTATCCGAATGTATAATCGTCATTGACATAGTTTTCTTTTGGAGAACTCCCACATTGCATCTTTGCCCCATGGGGTAAGTGTTATCATACTGGAGAAGGTCAAATAGAAGTCTCTAAAGCAGTCCCTCTACGCCTTGGCGGGAGTTCCTGGGTGCTAGTGGTAGAGCAACCAGCTACTAACTAAATGGTTGGGGTTTTGATTGTTGCCTTTGAGTTGTGGTGTTGGAGGAGAATACTGAAAGTGCCATGGACTGCCAAAAGAACCAATAGATCTGTTTTGGAAGAAGTGCAACCAGAGTGCTCCTTGGAGACCAAGATGGCTAAGCTTTGTCTCTCCTACTTTGGACATATTGTCCGGAGAGAACAGTCGCTGGAGAAGGATGTCATGCTGGGTAAGGTGGAGGGTCAGAGAAAAAGGGGAAGACCCCTAACGAGATGGATTAGTCAGGTGGCATCATTGATGGACTCAAGTGTGGCAGCGGTAGTGAGGTTGGCCCAGGATTGGACATTGTTTCGTTCTGCTGTGCATGGGGTCGCTATGAGTCGGTTCCGATTCGATGGCACCTGACAACAACAACAGGATAAGAGCTCGACCTCAAGGTAGACTTGAACCACAAGGTCAGTGGTTCAAACTCACCAGCGACTCCTCAAAAACCCTATTATACAGGGTCACTATGGGTCTGAACTGACTTGACGGCACGTGACAAAAACAACAAGAGTAGCATCTTGGGAAAAATGCCGGCTGATCTACTTCTCAAAGGTCACAGCCATGAACCCTCTGTAGAGCTCAGATGGACTCTGAAACACATGGGATTGCACGAGTCAGAATCAACTTGATGTCAGAATTAGCTTGATGGTTTGTTTTGCTGGCTTTATGCCTTGGTCAGGATACCCAAAATCCATTGCTGTCAAGTCAATTCTAGCTTATAGCAACCTTCTAGGATACAGTAGAACTGTCCCAAAGGTTGTAAATCTTCACTGAAATTGACTGCCACATCTTTTTCCATTGGAAGCTGCTAGTGAGTTTGAACCATTGACCTTTTGGTTAGCAGTCAAGTGCTTATCCACTACACCACCAGGGTTCCTTTGGCAAGGATGTTGTGGTTGTTGTTAAGTGCCATCAAGTTGGTTCTGACCCATAGCAGTCCTGTACAGGGTTTCCGAGCAGTGTCTGGTGAGCTTGAACCGCTAACCTCATAGTTCAAACTGACTTTGCAATCCAGCACATTAACCCACAGCACCACACCAGGACTCCTTGACCAGGATAGTAAATCAAAAAACAGTCTCACGTTTTGGGAGTATATGTTGGATATTAATTTTACTCTTAAAATCTAAAGGATTCAGCAAAGGTGGTTATCGGGGTCTAAGACCGGCTCAGACTACTGTGTGGGTTGCTCGAAGGAGAGGCGAGGATTAATTAATCAGATAAGGATCAACAGGCTGATGGCCAGTGACAAAGTTTATTGTAGCAACGTGGTTTATATAGTACTTTTAGCATTAGGTCATCATAGTTATTCTGCCTAGTTACAATGTTTTCTATAGTAACAAGGATATGCTTACCAACCAGGATACCAACCAGGATATGATCACATAAGTATAAGCATTGTTATAGCAACACAGAATCACGCAATTTTAGCTCAATTTAAGTTCCCTTTTCCCAGGATTGTCCTAGTTACAATTAACAATAAGTCTCGATCACTGACATCACCTTAACCAGGTGAAACTTGTCTTCAGGCCAATTATAAGAGCATGAGGGCCATGTCAACCTTCACCATTAGATGGCACCAGTGCTGGCTCCCGACAGGTGGTCTCACATTTAATTTAATCCTGTTGTACCCTACAGAAAACAGATGAATCCTAGAAAAATAATTATAAACAGCCACAAGATCAACCAAACAGCCACAAGATCAACCAGGCTGTAATTCTGGTACAGCTGCTGGCCATGATAGAGTTTCATGGCTATAGCAGTTTAATAAGGATTCACATAAATCGTAGGAAGCCAGTGATTTGGCAGATGCATGTTCTTTCATAACCAAATCTGGAAAAGGATGGAAAACAGTTCACCTTAACATGGAGCAAGTGACACTGTATCATTTACTATTTTGCCGAAGTCTATATTAATTCTCTCACCCTGCCATGATATACTCAGCACTCTGGACCACGTGGCCACCCTACAGAGCATCACATTGATTCATCACATCAGTGATGTCACATTGCTCAGGCAGAATAAGCAGGAGGGGCTATTATGCTGGAGGCTTTGGGGGAACACATATATTCCAGAAGCTGGGAGACAGATCCTGCAAAGACTTACGGACTGCAACTTAGTGAAGAATCTCAGCTATTTGCATGCCAGGCCATCTCCTTCCAGGTAAAAGACACGTTACTGCATCTTTCACTCATCCCTTCCCATAAAGAAGGAAGGCCTTTATCCCACCAGACACTTCAGGGTCTGGAGGAAATGCATTATGTACCAAGGAGTGCTGCTCTAGCTTTGACAGTGGGTGGGACTAAAGGTCCCTGACTATTCTGAATGAGACCTAGGGCAGGAAAGGGCTCTGCAGCAGGTTTAGGCTGCAGCCTTTTGGGCCACACAGGATCCACAGACTTTTTGGAACTTCATCTGGTTGGGACAGAGGGCACATGGGACAAGGAGGGGTGACAAGGCAGGAAAAGGAGGCAGATGAATGGTCATTCACCATGACCTTGACCACATGCTGTTTCGTCCATTCTAACTCAATGGGAACCACAGTTGTGCCAGAGTAAAACTCAGCTCCATCGGGTGACATGACTGCCACCTTTCAGAAGCAGTTCACCATGCCTTTCTTCTGACGCACCTCTGATGGGTTGCAACAACAGCTTTTAGGTTAGTAGTGCAGAACATAACTGTTTATACCACCCAGGGATTCCAGAGGACCTCCAGTTCTCCTTTAGAGAACCTATTTATTCTCTTGCAGACAATACCAGTTATTTTCAAGGTGACTTGGACTCATGAAGACCTCGTATGAACCTCTAACCTTCAGTTAGCAACTGAGAGTATTAGCTGCTTGAACCACCCACAGACTTTCTTTTAAGCAGTGTTGTTATGTGCTATTGGGTTGACTCTGACTCACAGTGACACTGTGTGACAGAATAGAACGACCGCATAGGGTTTTCGAGGTTATAAATCTTTACAGGAGCAGATCACCAAGTCTTTCTTCCAGGGAACAGCTGATGGACTCAAACTGCCAATCTTGCATTTTGCAGTCTATGCAATCGAGTGCTTAACTATTGCACCACTCGGGATACATATTAAAGGCAATGGTGTTGTCGGTAAGTGCTGTCGAGTCAGTTCTGACTCACAGAAGCCTTGTATAGGGTTTCCAAGCAGCAGCTGGTGAACTTGAACCACCGACTTTGTGGTGAAACCACCTCTGCAGTCCAGCGCGTTAGCCCACAGTGCCACACTTGTTGTTAAGTGCCGTTGAGTCAGTTTTTTGACCCATAACGACCCTGTACAGGGTTTCCGAGGGTATAAATCTTTACGGGAGTAGAAAGCCTCATCTTTCTCCCGCGGAGCGGCTGGTAGTTTCGAACCGCTGACCTTAAGGTTCACAGCCCGATTCGTAACCACTACGCTACCAGAGCTCCTTACAGTGCCACACTAGGACTCCTTAAATGCAATCAAGAGTCATTTGAATTTAATTTTGTTTTTAAATCTTAATAAGACTCTCTGTGCAGAATGCAGGATGGCTTAAAGGATGCTAAATGATATTAAAAAGACAGTTAACCTTTTTCAATATTCTCATTTTTCAATATTGGACCACTCTACAAAGAGCCTCATCAGTAGCATTTACCTGAACTAGGGCTAGTGAGGGGGCCATGGAGGCTGTGTGCCTGACACGTTCTGTTTTTCCCCCTGCTTGATTCAGAGCTAATTTTTTCTCCCACTTGTTAGTTTGCTTCAGAGAGGCAGTTTCATTCTCTGCTCCAGGAGCCTGGGAAAGCTATTTCTATCAATACCTTCATCACTGCACAGATCCTCTATAACCGAATTGCGTGTTTTAGAGAATTCATTCCAACGAGCTTTTACCTATAGTTTGTAAGTATTACATTGTCTGCAATATTATTTATTCTTTGCAGGTTTGTTGTTGTTGTTGTTAAGTGCCGTCGAGTAGGATTCGACCCATAGCGACCCTCTAGAGGGTTTCCAAGGAGTGACTGGTGAAGCTTGAACCAACAACCTTGCAGTTCAAACTGACTTTGCAGTCTAGCGCATTAACCCACAGCGCCACACCAGGACTCCGGTCTGTTAGAGCCTCCTAAAAGTGTTTGACTTCTAACAGGCTGAAAACATTTTGTAACAGGAGAAGTTATTGTTAAGTGCCGTGCAGTCAGTTTTGCCCCATAGCGGCCCTGTTTAGGGTTTCCAAGGAGAGGCTGATGGGTTTGAACCGCCAACCTTGAAGTTCAAACTGACCTTGTGATCCAGCTCATTATCCTGCCACGCCACACCAGCTATTTCTAGACGGGCCTTACAAATTCCATAAAAACAATGCGAATACTTCCATAAGAAATTATCAAGCTAATCAGAGTAAAAGGTGGTCTTTAAAAAATGGTTTTCGTGACCAGGATTATTGAATTTATTCTTTAGTTCATGTGCAATAGTAAACATTTGTTGAATTGTGCTATTAGTCCCATGATTCATGTTAGAAAACAGTAACATACCCTCTGCTGTGGAATTGGTTCCGATTCATATGGAGCCCAGTTGATAGAACAGAATTGCCCCAAAGGGCTTTCGAGTCTGTAATCTCTGCCCTCACCCCAAACATTTTCATCAAATTTATTTAAAACAATGAAACCACATGTTATGGGAACATACATTCTTTGCCAGGCCCTGTGCAGGACATTAGGGAATGCAGTGAGTATTGAGTGAAACACAGAGTTCTGATGATAAAAGTGCCTTTATTCATTTATCAATAAGTAGGCTGTCCAGAGATATTCACTCAGATGCCAGGTCATGTAAAAGAGTCTTCTAGGCTTACAACTTTGGGAGTTCTGGTGTGGCATTGTGGGTTAATGCACTGGACTGCAAAGTTAGTTTGAGTCACAAGGTTGGCAGTTCAAGCTCACCAGTTGCTACTGGGAAACCCTATGTAGGGTTGTCACGAGTCAAAACTGACTAGATGGCACTCAAACAACACGGCTCACCTCTCAGAGACTTCTTTCTTTAAAAACAAAAACTTTTTATTGTGAATTGGGTGAAAGTTTACTGACAAGATCATCAGCTCTACATTCAACGATACACCTTGTTTCATCTCCATGATTACAATCCCCTCCCTGCAACAACATCTATCCTACTTCCTCCCTGTGGCTCCCCATTTAAATGCTTCTTACATTTCACAAATGAACGAGGTAAAAATATTTCATGTATACTTACAAAACAAAAAATATATACTCATTTAAATGTACAAAGGGCACATTCTGCCAATCAGCATCCTGCCCCCAGGCGCACAGCCACCATCTTTGCTGTTGCCTCTTTTCTAGGTAGGATCTCATGCTCCACTCATGCTCTTCCTTCTTGATGGTCCTGGGATCATCTGTTCTTGAAATGAAAGATTGTCTACTCCCTCCTTCGAGCTACACATCTTCTACAATTACAGTTACGATAATCGCAATTAATCTTGCTAAAAATTATTCACAATTGAGTCATAAAGTCCTATCACCATCATCCAGTATCCCTGACAGATCCATCTGGGGAAGAGAGAAACTATTCAGTGGGGGGTTCTATCTCACCCTCCTCATTCTTCAACTAAGCACAAAGCTTGTAAACCAGCCACTTCATGCCTTTGTAGCACCCTATTTTTGATATCGAGGCAGTAAATCATTATGGAAACAATCCGCTATGTCTATCTCCCACAGGTCCACTGGTTGGTTCGAACAGGTGATCATTCAGCTAGCAGTCATATGTTTTAACAACTGCACCACCAGGGCCCCTAGAAATCAGTAACACAACTTGCTGGCTATGCCTTAACTGAGCCGAGAGAGAGAGAGAGAGAGAGAGAGAGAGAGAGAAATTTTAGAATTTTCAATTTTATTGAACAATAGAGGAACTTTGGTAGTGTAGTTGGTTATGCATTGGGCTGCTAACTTCAAGGTTAGTAGTTCAAATTTACCAATCACTCTGTAGGAGAAAGATGAGCCTCAGAAACCCTATACAGGGTCACTATGGGTTGGAAACGACTCGATGACACAGAACGACCACCACCACCATTGAATAATATATAAACACAGATCTGTTGTTGCTGTTGTTGTTAGGTGCTGTTGAGTTGGTGCGGACTCATAGCAACCCTATGTACAGCAGAACGAAACACTGCCCAATCCTGGGCCAACCTCACAACTGTTGCCATGCTTGGGTCCATCAATGCTGCCACTTGGCCAATCCATCTCGTTGGGGTTCTTCCTTTTATTCTCTGACCCTCCAGTTTACCAAACATGATATCCTTCTCCAGTGACTGGTCCATCCTAACAATATGTGCGAAGTATGAGAGACGAAGTTTGGCTATCTTGACCTCCAAGAAACACTCTGGCTGCACGTCTTCCAACACAGATCTGTTAGTTCTTTTGACAGCCCATGATACTTTCAATGTTCTCCTCCAACACCATAACTCAAATGCATCAATTCTTCTATGGTTTTCCTTATTTACTGTCCAGCTTT
>NW_006408519.1:22272967-22280500 GCF_000296735.1 Chrysochloris asiatica | reverse complement strand
ACCTCCTCATTTCTTCCATATGCTTTAGCATCTCTACGCTGGACAGCAAGTTTCAGTGTCTCTTCTGACATCCATTTTGAGCTTTTCCTTCTTTCTTGTCTTCTCAGTGACTTTTTGCTTTCTTCATGTATGATGTTCTTGATGTCATCCCACAACTCTTCTGGTCTTCGGTCTTAAGTGTTTACTGTATTAAATCTGTTCTTCAGATGATCTCTAAATTCAGGTGGGATATATTCAAGGTCATATTTAGGCTCTCATTTTATTTTCTTCAGCTTCAGTTTGAATTTGCATATGAGCAATTGATGGTCTGTTCCACAGTCTGTCCTTGGCCTTATTTTGACTGATGATATGGAGGTTTTCAATTTGTTTTCTATATATTCCATCTGGAGAGGTGCATGTGTACCATCATCTCTTATGTTGTCTAAAGAAAATATTTGAAACGAAGAAGACATTGATTTTGCAGAATTCTATCATGCATTCTCCAGCATCATTTCTATCACCAAGGCCATATTTTCTGACTACTGATCCTTCCTCTTTGCTCCCGACCTTTCCATTCCAATCACCAGTAATGATCAATACATCTTGATTGTATGTTTGATCAAATTCAGATTGAAGAAGTTGGTAGAATTCTTCTATGTCATCCTCACTGGCTTTAGTGGTTGGTACGTAAATTTGAATAATAGTGGTATTAACTGGTCTTCCTTGTAGGCACATAGATATTATACTATCACAGACAGCATTGTATCTCATGACTGATCTGGATATATTCTTTTTGACAATGAATGAAACACCATTCCTCTTCAATTTGTCGTTCCCGGCATAGTAAACTATGTGGTTGTCAGATTTAAAATGGCCAATACCAGTCCATTTCAGTTCACTAATGCTTAAGATATTGATGTTTATGCATTCTATTTCATTTTTGACAACTTTCAATTTTCCCAATTCATACTTTGTACATTCCATGTTCTGATTTTCAATGGATGTTTACAGCTATTTCCCTTCATTTTGAGTTGTGCCCCACCAGCAAATGAAGGTCCTGCAGGCTTTTCTCCCACGGGCTTTACTCCATTCACGTCATCATGGAGCTCTACTCTGAGGAGGCAGCTCCATTCACGTCATCATGCAGCTCTACTCTGAGGAGGCAGCTCTTCCACAGTCGCATTTTGAGTGCCTTCCAACCTGAGGGGCTCATTTTCCCTCACTATATCTGACAGTGTCTCTCTGCTATTCATAAGGTTTTCAGTGACTAAATATTCAGAAGTAGTTTGTCATTCCTTCTTCCTAGTCTGTCTTCGTCTGGAAGCTCATCTGAAACCTGTCCACCATGGGTGACCCTGCTGGTATTTAAAATTCTGGTGGCATAATCTTCAGAATCACAGCAACTCACAAGCCAGCACAGTATGACAAACCGACAGACGAGTGATGGAAACACAAACCTAGAAAGCACCTTATATGTTGGTGATACTCATAGTTTTCTTCATCTCTGTAGGTAAATTACAGGTTTTAATCTGTGTCTCCTTCCAGTAAAGACAAGTTAGCACTTGAGTAAGGGCTCCCTCCACTGGATTCTGAGCTTTAAAACACTTTTTGTGCCTACTGTTCTCCTTTCTTCAAGAAAAACCTTATTCTTGGCCCCACCTTATTTTAGAAGATTAAACCAATAGAACTTTGAATAATGTTCTTCAGGAAAGCTGCAACTAAACCCATTTATCAATCCAAGGAGGCAGAACCAGAGAGAAAAGAAGTGGTGTAGCTTCTCTTGTCATTCTTGAATCACTTCGGCTTCACAGGATCTCTGCTCCTGGAAGCTTAGAGCATCAACTGAGTGTAATTGCATTCTGTCAAGGTCTCAGCCCAATCTTTCATCAAATGCAACTTTCCATGAATTATTACTTTCAAAGGAAAGTTAGAGATTTACATCCCAAAGACTGTGCCCCAGGGTCATTGGTTTTAAAAAGAAGTTTACAAATTTGAGCTGCATTTCTGAAAAATGAAAACTTCAGATATTTAATGTTATTGGAGGCTATTTGGCTTAATAGAATGTTCTGGTTAATCCCAAGTGACCCTTTTTATCATACTTGGATTGCATATTTTCAATGAGTTGGAATAAAATAAGACCATATAATTAACACAAATGATATAGGTCATGTTCAACCATTCTTGCAAGGTCTAGGGTTTGCCATTATGAATATTCATTACTAGCTGTGTGACCTTTATTAAGTTACATAAGCATTTTGAAAATGTTTCCTCATCTAAAAATGGGGCTATTAATACTTTATCTACTTCAAAAGGTTGTTGTAAAGATTAAACAAAGCAATGAATATGAAAGTGCTTTGAAAACCATGAAAACATATTGTAGGAGGTGTGGTCATAAAACAATGAGATGTTTTTAATTCTGAGAAGAATGGCAAGCTGAGCTCTAAAATACAATCTCTGAGTGAGTGTCACTGTGGAGTTAACACCATCAGTTAAGAGACACACAGCAGGTCAAAGAATTAAGGCTGGTTAACATTGTCACGGATAGCTGTAATTGAGTTGGCCCCGTGACTCATGGTGATCCTGACTCAGCACCATGTCCATAATTGGATTGTTGTGATTTTGGGTAGCAGATCATCAGGTCTTTCTTCCTAGTCTTTCTTAGTCTGGAAGTTCCATGAAACCTGTTCAACATGGCTATATGCAAGTATCCAGTGATTGACACGTGTTGGCTCTTCCTGAGTACTTTGGTTGGGAGTTGAACTGGGTTGCAGGTGAGAATTACACCACTGAGCACCTCTAGTTAACAAAGAGGGTCAAACACCACTTAGTCCCATAACAAACAATACCTTTCCACACAGAGAATGATAACACTGAGATTTTATTTTTTGTAATTATTTTCTAAACCCCTTTCTTTTCCTTTTGAAAAGAAAGCAAGTGAGTGAAATTTCATCTTGGGAAGTGTATTGATTTAGATTTATTTTTTGAGTGAGCATATATTTCTAACTTGTCATAGCTTGATAGGATCAATGAAATTTGAGTATTTTGGTGTAAATTGCACTGCCAGAGTCGACATAAACCAACTGATGCATTCAGTCCTCTAAAACTACATCAGTTTTGTGTGGCTGTGGCAAGGTGTGAATGTACACCTGTTTACTGCGTTCAGTTTCACCATTACCTACTTTCTACTACAGTTTTGCCCCATGTCATAAATCCAATCAGGTCAGTAGGGGCTTAATACATTCTGGTTAGTGGTACTCATTAGCCTTATGTATGCTAGACATATCAAGAGTCCTGGAAAGAATGTAGAAATTAAATATTGCATTTTCCCGCAAACATTGAAAGCAATCAGATGTACTTTGCATATAGAACAGAACATGATGCTACAAATCTCCTTTCCTAGAGTGAAACTCCTTATCAATAAATGTTGCTTTTTGGTCATACTGATACTGGATTTTCAGAGTTCATTTTCATGTTTCCTATCACCAAGAATCGGTAGTTCAAGCCCACCAGCTGCTCTTTGGAAACCTTATACAGGGTCACTATGAGTCAGAATCAATTTGACAATACTTAACAACAACAACAACAATAATAGAGGTTAACCTCTTATTATAATTCACTACTGATGACAGAAGTATCTCATTATTGCCTTTTCCTCATTCATCACTTCTCTTTGCTAACAGAGTTGTGTGTTTCCTTCTCTGCATATACTTTTTTGGGGCCTATTCTACATATTGCATCCTTTCTTCTTCTTCTTCTTTTAACCTCTTGTCAAGGAGACTATAAACTCCTGGAAGGTGATTTTTAGATTGTCAGTACCTAGTACAATGCCAATGTCACCTCCATAAAGAATCTTAATATACAGTTGGTGTATAATGAGAAAGTGACAAAAGAAAATACTTTTCAATCTCTCTCTGCCTTGTTAAGATTCTTGAGATGTGACAAGATTGTCTCCTCAGGAAAACAGTCTTAAGCATAGGGGCAACTACTTGATTTAACAATTTGCCTATAAAATCTACTAAAAAGTTTGAACATCCCAGGGGATAAAGGTAAACGATAAAAAAAAAATGTGTTGTTTAATGATGGAATCTTTGAAGGGAGCAGCTGAGACTATATCCTTACAATACTTTGTTCATACATAAGGAGAAATGAAAATTCTGAAAAGACATCTGTATTGTAAATCAAAATACATTGCTGAAATCAATGTTGAGTTGACATTCTGCTTGCAAATATTCTTTTGAGATTGGTTCTTATAAATCTCTTTCCCATCTGGTTTTTATGTCTGCTCTGAGACTTATATGCACAGAGATGTCTAGGAGCTGCTCAGAATGTTGAAATAAAGTACGTGATTTTTAATAAAAGGTTAGCCAGGAGTGGAAGATTCTGTCTTGGTCATACCTAAGCTTCTTATATATCTTGTAGCTCGGCACTACTTTTGGGAAACTCTGGGAAGTGTTGTTTGGGAATAAGAAAACTTATCTGAAGTCATGCAATAGTCTTGTCCTGCAATTTTATATTTCTGTAAAAAGCATTTGCTGGAAGGATAATGTTTACATTTAAACACTGGAAGAGGGAGCAGTGGAGAAGAGATTGTGATTGGCAATTTCCTCTCTTGTAATAATTGCACTATTTCCATGAAATTAATGATGGAAAGAAACAATTGTTTATATAAAGATTTCTTTCCTTATTGAAAATTAGTTAATATGGGAATGTTTATGTCTTCTTAAATGACAAATTCAATGAAAACAAGGTGGGGGTGTGCAGGGGGAAACAACAAGGAGAAACCATTTCCATCTGAGATGTCCCATGATAAACAAGCCCATGATTAGAACTGGACATCTGGAATTCATATCCCTCCTTGAGTTTTAAGAGAGCTTGGTGTTCTGAAAGGACACTTCCAATTGAGAACACAATTACCATCACCATCACATAGCTCTAGTCTCCATTTGCAAGGCAGAGATTCATCTCTATAGCAACCAATCTTGGATTCATACAAAGAGAAAGAGACATCATGTTGATCTCACTTTTTGATGTGAGTGTGTGTGCGTGTGAGCGTGCATCAGGAAATCCCAGAAGCACATTTGAAAGGGGGAGGAAAAGCACTGAAGAAGTGATACCTGACCCTGGATAATCTCCACACTGAAGAAATGGCTAATCAGGGGTCCAGGAGCTTTGTAATTCTGGCTCCAGGAGCTTTCTCCCTAGAAATGAGGCTAGGCAACTGACTTCAATTTGATCATTTTTGCTTGTTCTTACTGACTCAATAAAAACAGAACAAGAAATAATCAATTAATTGAAACTTTTTCTTATAGTTTTTTTTGGGGGGAAGCTTTTCTTGTGTTGATTGGATACATGGTGATTGGTGGTGTGCCATGGAGTTGGTTCCCACTCATAGCGACCCTGTGTAGGGTTTCTGAGACTGTAAATCTTTATGGGAGCAGAAAGCCTCATCTGTCTCCCATGGAACCACTGGTAGTTTCAAACTGCTGACCTTGAGATTAGCAGCCCGATTTGTAGCCACTACATTAACAGAGCTCCTTATTGAATACATAAGGAGGAAAAATAAGTCAATCCCAGTGTTTTCCTATTTCTAGTAGAGTTCCTGCATCCTTTAAAAAAAAAAAAAAAAAAAAAAAAAAAAAAAATGTGCCAACCTCCCTTTATTTAAGTTCTCAGAGCAACAAATCAAGCCACATGTCTATTGTCATATCTTGAGGTTTAGAGACTTGATTTTAAATAAGTATAGGATAAACAGTTCAGTTGTTAGGTGCCATTGAGTTCTGACCCATAACAACCCTAGACACAACAGAATGAAACAGCCCAGTCCTGCCCAATATTCACAATTGTTGTTGCATTTGAGCCCATTGTTGCTGCCTCTGTGTTCATCCACTTCCTTCAGGGTCTTCCTCTTTTTTGTTGACCCTCTACTTTACCAAGCATGATGTCTTTCTTTAGAGACTAGTCCCTCCTGATTGTTGTTGTTGTTGTTAAGTGCTGTTGAGTCAGTTCCGACCCATAGCGACCTTGTACAGGGTTTCCAAGGCTGTAAATCTTTACAGGAGCAGACAGCCTCATCTTTCTCCTGTGGAACAGCTGGTAGTTTCGAACAGCTGACCTTAAGGTTCGCAGCCTGATTTGTAACCATTCTGCTACCAAAGCTCCTTGGTCCCTCCTGATAGGATATTTAAAATTTTTTCTACTGATTCTCTCTTTTGCCACTAGGGTTTGTCAATTATTAGAAAGAACAAATTGTGATTCACGCTTTGAAATATGAATTTTGAGTCTTCTTTGTTTTCTTTGGTGTAGATCCATACTCTTCAATCTTCACTACCTATAAGAAAGAGTTTCCAGGGTAATTTATCTATATATTGAGTTCTGCTGTGGCACTGTAGAATAAGCACTTGATCTCAAGGTCGGTTTGAACTACAAGATCAGCAGTTCAAACTCACTAGCCGCTCCTTGGAAACCTTATACAGGGTCACTATGAGTTGCTACATATGTTGTTGTGTGCCATCAAGTCAGTTGTGACTCATAGCGGCCGTGGTGATTTGAACTATCTTGCAGTTAGCAGTCCAGTGCTTCTCCTACAGTGCCACATCAGGACTCCATAGATATAGAGAGTATTAACCATGGATTTAGTTTATGTGGTTTTCTATCCCAAGTCTTCTTAACACCCACCAAATTATTACATGGAACCGGGCAAATAGGGTGTCCTGGACTCTAATGGTGAGATCGCTAAATTTTGTCATCCTACTAGGTTTAAAAAGAGCCATCTCAGAAGCAGGAACAGATGATCTCAGGACCCTGAATAAGTACCTGGTTCACTTCCTTAATAAACCCCATAATCATGAGTATTGTCTATGGGTTCTGTGTGGCCATTGCAATGCATTATCAAACCCAGATGTGCTGTGGCTGGGATGGTTGGTGTCAGAAGAGGGCAAAGAACATTGAAAGGTGGAACCGTGTCTGGCTTCTGCTCAGAGGATTTAGCCTTAAGCTGATTTTGAGTTTGATTCTCCTTTCCCCTTGTGGAGCCAGAGGAAGTCAGACATGGCCTCCCTGCCATATGCAGTGTGCAAGAACAGCAGGAGGCCATGCCTTGTAGATTCTTTGTGTTTACTGAATGTATTTGACTAATACAGCTATGGCTGCTGTTAGCTGTCCTTGAGCTGATTCTGACTCATGTTAGTTGCTCCCACACTCAAGAGTAAGCTCAGAGTGCAGTGATGTCGTTAGGCACTTCATACTAAAGACGTCAGTATCACCATACACATTATCTTCCTTAAAATTAGATTACAAAAAGTCAATAAATTTTTAGACTCTATAATGCATGTATGTTGTATTACAAATCATTTCAATGAGGACTGTGAGACAAATATCTTTGACTCATGATTACCTTATGTATAATGGGAGTAGATATTGTCCTCCTTTATACCTTCTTATATGCATGCGAAAGCTGGGCGGTGAATAAGGAAGACCATAGAAGAATTGATGCATTTGAGTTATGGTGTTGGAGGAGAATATTGAAAGTGCCATGGGCTGCCAAAAGAACAAACA
>NW_006408519.1:22272316-22272867 GCF_000296735.1 Chrysochloris asiatica | reverse complement strand
ACCTTTCTTTATTTTAAACCATTAAGTGTTCCCATGTTCGGTTCGAACAATTGCCTCTTGGTCCAGGTACAGATTCCTCATGAGCACAATTAAGTGTTCCGGAATACTCATACTTCACAATGTTGCTAATAGCTTGTCATGATCCACACAATTGAAAGCCTTTGCGTAGTCAATAAAGCACAGGTAAATGTCTTTCTGATATTCTCTGCTTTCAGCCAAGATCCATTGGAATCAGTAATGATATCCCTTGTTCCACAGCCTCTTCTGAATCCAGCTTGAACCTCTGGAATTTCTCAGTCAATGTATGCTTGCAACTATTTCTGTATTACCTTTAGTAAAACTTTACTTGCATGGGATATCAAAGAGAATGTCTGATGATTTCCACATTCAGTTAGGTTACCTCTCTTTGGAATGGGCACAAATATGGATGGATCTCTTCCAATCAGTCAGCCAGATAGTTGTCTTCCAAATTTCTTGGCAGAGATGAGTAAGTACCTCCTGTGCTGCCTCACTTTCTTGAAAGATTTCAATTTTTATTCCATCAATTCCTG